>NW_026782624.1:60000-250000 GCF_031769215.1 Ylistrum balloti | reverse complement strand
ACATCACACCCCAACCCCATCCCACATCACACCACCCCAACCCAATCCCACATCACACCCCACAACCCCATCCCACATCACACCACCCCAACCCAATCCCACATCACACCATCCTGCGCCGTTCAGCCTCGCCCCATCTCCATCTCACGCCCCCCCCCCCCCAACCCCATCCCACATCACACCCCCAACCCCATCCCACATCACACCACCCCAACCCAATCCCACATCACACCCCACAACCCCATCCCACATCACACCACCCCAACCCAATCCCACATCACACCATCCTGCGCCGTTCAGCCTCGCCCCATCTCCATCTCACGCCCCCCCCCCCCCCCCCCCCCCCCCCCCCCCCCCACCTTTCCGGTCTCGTCGAAACCATTTGCTTGATGATACGTGTGTGTGTGTCTTTCTTGTTCTCACAGTGAAGACACTTCATATGAAATAGGTTTTTACAAGCTCGACATGTGTGTTGGAGAATATCGTACTTTTCCGGTGTGAAGTTTGAAAATAAATAGGTAGTTGTGATGGGGAGGGGATGGGGCTCTACAAAATCAGAGGGGAAAAAGAACTTCGGAATGCTGTGACTTCACAGGGCAGAAAAACAAGTGTCGGAGTGATGTGACTTTATAAGCCCGAGGGATCAAGCGTCAGGATGATGTGACTTCAGAGGTCAGGAAAAGAAGCGTCGAGATGAGGTGACTTAAAAATCTTAACAGAAGCCTCAAAGGTAAAAACAATGAGGATAAGAAAGGCAGTCAAGAATTCAGAGAACTGGTTCGCACACGAGTTAAGATATACAAAATGAAATAAATATTCTTCAAGGTCGTGAAACAGACATTTTGTTATTCAAATCTTACACGAATTTTAACGTATTTCAAAAGTTAGCATCCATTATAAGTTTCTGTTATTCACTATAACTATATAATATATCAATATTATATATCAATATAATTATATACTTACATGTAAATGGTATACATTAAGTTATATTTACAAACAATTAGTTCGCAGTAAGAATATAAGTCATGAATATGAAATATTAGTGATAAAAGATGTTCGTTGATAGTTAATTATACTACCCTCATGCTGGGCTGGGCAATATCGTACAATGAACATGTGTCACTAAAACGTATGTATATAATACTTAAACTGTACACTGTGTATTGATCATACAAGTACGTATTAACGACAGTGAGAGGTGTAGAGCGATATTGTTAAAGAAAGGGAGGTTTAGAAGGCCCGGGGGGGGGGGGGGGGGGGGGGGGGGGGGGGGGGAGAGGTGAGAGGTGGGGTAGAACTTCTCAATAAGTATGACGTGTTTTCTTCAAAGTTAGGCGGCCTCCGACATGAGTTGGTTGTTTTAATTCATAATTTCAAAGATATTTTTCCTTCTTAAAAGAAGCGAAATATGTATGAAAAGTGTTGCTCAGCAATTCTAAGTTTTGTAACGTCACATAACACGTTAATATGTTTATTAAGACACCTTGTACAAAAATACACACCTTTTGAATGATAGAGATGATTCAGCGTCATTGATCATTTTGGAAAAAAAATTAACGAGACTTGTTTTAATATTTATAAAAAGGACATCCACCTTTCTTACATACCTTTAGGTTTTCTGTAAAGTTGTGACACGAAATATGAGAATTTCAGCTAAAACATCTTGAATCATGTTTAGGTTCCTAAGCCGTTCATTTAAAAGAATGAGCAGAAGTCCCGCACCACTCTCCCACCATCCGCTCTCGAGTCGTCTGCCAATAAATCGACTCTTCCCAAGGTATCGTAAGGGCAACAGCTGGTCCCCTCGTCTTGTGTCTCCGATTTTGTAGTCACAGTCTCACAAACAAATGTTATTGATTCAGCTGTAAAGCTGATGTTTCCAAATCGATGAACAATTTTAAGTTGAAGAAAGTTCGTATAAACAGCTATGAAATCATCGTGATCGAATTATGCAGAATTATGACGTGGACGAAATGACGTATAGGTACATGTATATCAGCGCGCAAGATCAGCATATACCTGTAACTTACTAATAGTTCCTGAAGTGCTGAGTAGGTGGTGAATGTATAATTATTGTTACTGAAAGTTAGCTCAAGGCATAAATATGGAATATGTAGTTCATATTACGTGATAGATAAACCATACCTTGACAATGGAACATGTCTTTGTTGCCACTTGTCCGACGGTCCTTTTCACTCCGCATGTCTATATTTTCCCATTAATTAAAATAGACCGACATCGTCAACTGTAATAAAAGATTAACCGTGAGTGTTGATGTTTCCCTAGCGTCGGCATTTGTGACCCATCTGAACAATTTTAGATATTTTCACTCTAAAAATCGAAAATCTTCTTTTTCAGAAATTTCTTAATATTTCAAAGTTAATGTGTCTGTCACATTTCTAATTTCTTTATTTCACGAGTTTTACTATAATGGTAGTTCTGGCTTTCAGCGCGGGACGAATCCTGCTACAGTACAAACCAAGTTGCATGTGCTTTCGTTATATTTCAGACTGTTCTCATAAAAACCTACCATTTTGGACAGATGACATTTTTTCTGTTATTGGATCAACTTTAACAAAAGAAAAAACAGAATAATTCGTATAGTCACCTCATTTTATTTTTAATCCGGAAATTTACAAACGTCTCTGTGTTTCTTTTAGTTTTTATAGTAACCGGAAGTTTCTGCAAAAGTTGTGTACATCAACAACAGGTGTACCGTGTCTACATGTAAACTCTAACCTGTAAGTGGACAGTCTCGGTATTATGTCAGATGATGTATGTCTAAAAAATAACTACGAATGAACAATAGGCAATAGATTACTTTCTTACGTATTACGTGAAAGCACCAAAGAAGCAACGGTCGCGACAGGGAGTATTAAGGCTATTGTTTATAAATTGATAAAGGTCACTCAATGGATCTGATAAAAAACTGTCTTTGATAGACAGACGGTCTTTGTATAGAGGTTTCAATTATTATGAGTTGTATTACGTTGGGACCTGAAACACAGGGGACTAACTTCAGTAACGCGTATTCATGAATCACAAAGCTGAAAGGTGTTCGAAGCAAAGCAAGGATATAGGTTAAGAAAGATGGAACACAAGTTTCCTTTTTTTTTTCTTTTATTGACTAAATGCAGTTGTACAATCATTTGCATTCTTTATTTATAAAGTGTTTCTCCTTGTTAAAAATAGGATTGAACGTTGTGTTAAGGAATGAGATCCGTAAGGAAATTACTGTGTATAATGTTACTCCCTGGGTGGATCAATTCCTGTAACATTATTCCTCAGGCAAATTAATGTGTATTTATTCATTCCTTTGGAGAATCAATGCATTTGAATTGTAGAAGTTGAGAATACAGGTCACCTTATTAGCCTGCAATAGTCGTAACTTCCCTTTAGTCAAGCTATAGAGTGTTCGGCTAGAGACCGAAGGGTTCCTAGTTCAAACCTCAGTAGTGGTAGGTTGTTTTGCATTACTCCTTCTTATAACAAAATGATACCCTTGGGATGTATAAAGTTATTTCATGGGTAATCATTCATATCAATTTATTTTTCACTTCGTTACGAGATTAAAGTATCATTTGCATTAGTTATTGTTCCATTTGATAACTTTTTACAAAGATTCCTTCATGGAACTGGACAATGCATTTGAAATTGTTTTGAAAAAAAAATATACAAACAAAAAACAAACAAAACAAAAGAACACAAGAAAGGAAACTATAAGATAATTTCCAATAATAAACTTAACACTTTCTTGAGGGAATTGGCAAAATGCAGATATTTAATCATTTGGTTGGAACAATTTTCAAATTTAACATCAATAATTGAAAGTTACCCTTATTTATTTCAAATTTATGTGTTGAGATGAAAAGTTCCCAACAGAACTTCGGATTACATGTACAATGTATTTGTTTCTAATCCCAGTACAGTTTAATACATGTACTTCTGTACATGACAAATGTTTGACTTTGCTTCAATAAAGTAAGAAAGCATATTCTGCCAATACATTATGATGAGTACATTCTATCTCCTGTGTAAAAACTTGTAAATATAGAGAACAAATAAATCAAAGTATTGATCACACCTTTTCATTTTGCTTGTGTTAGATAAATGATGGGGATTATGAACAGAAATATATCCTGACCCACATGATAGACAGTGCCTGTGGACGGTATGTACAAGAGGTATCTGTATGGCGATGGTCCTAGCCCCACCCAGGGGCCAGAAGAATCCAAACCGGTATGTATACATCAAGACTGATAAATCCTAATCACCCTATAGAACCTGTGTTATGATGTGATATGAGATATCTCTGTGCTACAACACAACCTGTGCAATAATATCCCATTTGCTAAAAGATACCTGTGTTATGAGACCAAACATGTTATAAGACTACCTGTGTTATGAGACCAAACATGTTATAAGACTACCTGTGTTATGAGACCAAACATGTTATAAGACTACCTGTGCTATGAGACCAAACATTTTATAAGACTACCTGTGTTATGAGACCTAACTTGTTATATGACTACATGTGTTATAAGACCAAACATTTTATAAGATTACCTGTGTTATGAGATCAAACATTTTATAAGACTACCTGTGTTATCAGACCAAACATGTTATGAGACTACCTGTGTTATGAGACCTAACATGTTATATGACTACCTGTGTTATAAGACCAAACATGTTATAAGACTTCCTGTGTTATGAGACTAAACATGTTATAAGACTACCTGTGTAATGAAACCAAACATGGTATAAGAGTACATGTGTTATGAGACCAAACATGTTATAAGACTACCTGTGCTATGAGACCAAACATTTTATAAGACTACCTGTGTTATGAGACCTAACTTGTTATATGACTACATGTGTTATAAGACCAAACATTTTATAAGATTACCTGTGTTATGAGATCAAACATTTTATAAGACTACCTGTGTTATCAGACCAAACATGTTATGAGACTACCTGTGTTATGAGACCTAACATGTTATATGACTACCTGTGTTATAAGACCAAACATGTTATAAGACTTCCTGTGTTATGAGACTAAACATGTTATAAGACTACCTGTGTAATGAAACCAAACATGGTATAAGAGTACATGTGTTATGAGACCAAACATGTTATAAGACTACCTGTGTTATGAGACCTAACATGTTATATGACTACCTGTGTTATAAGAAAATGTGTTGTAAGATTTGCCATTGTTAAAAGAACATTTTTAAAACTCCAGATTTTGCAATTGATCAGCGTTGATTCTTTTATTTGAATTTAATTTAATCATCAGAATAACAATGTTTTCAAACTACAGAAGTAAACAGATTTAGTTGGTATACTTTTAAAACTAAGATAATATGAAGTGTTAAATACATGTATTTAACACGAGCTTTTACTTCAGAAGTAAAAGTTTCTGCTTAATATTAAAATAACCAGGAGAAACGACAGGAGCAAGTTGGGCAGTCTCATGAAGATATTGTGAGAGAATCTGTTAGAAAATGCTGGGAAAGAGCTGAAGTGTCATGTGAGAGAGTTAAGGAACTGAATGTACCGACCACACAGGAGTCTGGTTGTAATGCAAGAAATGTTTCTTCATGGAAGACAATCAGGGTTTTCGTCTCTTCAACATTCACTGATTTCTTCAACGAAAGAGAAGTTCTGGTCAAAAAGGTAGACATTCATTTAACATGGGGACATGTTTGCATTACTAACATCACTTTAAAAAGTGTTGGTTTAATTACTTTTAAATTCATGTATATCACTAAATTTAAGATGACTGATTGATGGTTCTCATTAAGTTAGGCAATAAGTAGTCCAAGTACCGGGTAAGTTTCAATCACGACACACAACAAGCATCACCAGTGAATCACCTTATTTACACTCCATGCGTAGTGCCCCACTTATCAACCAAAACCAGTCTGAAGTGATGTTGACTCAATCTTTTTAAGTTAAGTTTGACAATATATATGTCTTACCCCAGTGAGATAGGAAAAATGGTAATTTGTTAATAAGAAAATTATAACAGTTAATATTTCAAGATTGTCATATCTATTAAATATATATATATATGTATATATATTTATGTATAATACTTTCTATGTTTTATATATACTGCCAGTAACATGAAACCTAAGTGAAAGAAGGATAGAAAAAATATCACAATTATATGAAGTATGAATCCATATTGATATTGCAGCTAATCTAGCATAGAATTTATGTTTTCATTTGGACAAAGGATTTAAAAGAGTATTGGGATATATTATAATTTCTTTGTGTATTTTATGATTTTTGTAAGTAAATCCCTAACATAAAAACAAAAAATTGTTACAGGTGTCCTTTAAACATCATCAGTAAAACTGTAAAAATCTAATTATTTCTGGTCTGAATTTTGTTGTTTTTGTTATATTTGAAATTGTTTACAGCAATAACTGTCCTGTTTATTACACTAGAGGCCAGTGATCCTTTCAACAAGAAAGGTAAAGTTTAAACTGTGCAACTTCATTGCAGTTCATTATAAGTAAAACTACAATGTTTATTTATTTTGCAACAGTTCTAAAACAAGCTATCAGCTCATATAAATCACCTCTGTTTGCCCTGATAGTAGTGATCTTACTGTGGGTGGAAACCAGAGTACCTGGGGAAAACCCATGTGTGACCCCATATCTTTTTTCAAAATCTATCAGGGAGTTGACCTCTGCTTACCAAGGTGAAAGGGCAATGTGTTCACTGTACCAACTAACCATCTATTGAAGGAATATTAATCTTTATAGATAGTTTTAAAATTTAAAATTTTCAAAAAGTAAAGTTTTCCATCCTTCCATTTTGAGATGCGTTTCATTTGGTTTGTTTATGTTACTTCACAGGTATTTCCAGAGCTACGAGAATGGTGTGAGGAACGTTCTCTCTATTTGGTGGAGTGTGACCTACGCTGGGGAGTACCGAAGGACTCAACGACCTCTGACACAATTTCCACCTGTATGGAGGAGATTGATCGATGTCATTCAGAAAATGAAGGAACCCCATTTTTTATCAATCTTACAGGTGAAAGGTAACCCAATAAGGCAGTCCGAGCAGCAGGGTTTGGCGTTATAAAGAAAAATAAAAGATAAAGGCTTATAATTATTATTCTTTTTCTGCTCTTGGATGAAGGTGTTTTGACAAAGTTTGTTTTGGAGCTTTAAAATTGGTCATCTTTTGGGGAGAATTTGACGGTGTTAATGTGAATAAAATTGTTTTGTGTGAAAGCTGAAATATCTTCTTTTTTTTTTTTTACTCAGCTGTTTTTTTCCAGAATTACTTTATAAATATTGAATTGAATAATGTTTCAAATGTAAATTCACAACCATAGTTGGAAATTCATGTTTCATATTTTGGAGACTACATCCCATCAACTACAAGAGACAATTTATTTTTGGGATTATAGATCTTATTGTAGCTACTAAAACACCATTAATAAATTTCTATACCTGCAAACATGAAGAATGTGTTAAATGATACATTTACCTTAGCTTTGAGAGATGTTTAGTTAAAGTTCACTTTTTCTTGATAAGAAGATTTTTCTTAACACTTACAACCTTTGTGTGTTTAAAGACTTTTCTAATAATAAGCCTGCATGCTTTTACATCGTGTGAAAGGAAATCTCATTGTGATCTGTTGTGATTGCCTTTTACACAATGTCATGTGTTGTGTAATTTCTTTTAATTCAAACGTAGTTGGAAGCCTTAGAATGGGATGGCAGTTAAAGTCATACACATTTTACAATTACGTTACAAGATTACAAGATTATTTCTTTGACATGTAACACGGACAATAACCTGTCACTCAGGCGACCATTAACGCCTTTTGACATCTGTTTTTTATTTTCTTCCATATTTTATTCTTTTATATATATGATATTCAAAATTTAATCTTATTCTAATGAGTTTCTGAAGAAAATTTTTTTAATTCAAAATATGTGAGATTGAAGTGGAATTTTATAACATCTTTTATCAATTTTGCAACATGAAATGTAGATTTGCTTTGAAGAACCTAAAATCCACTGAGATCATATTTTATGTTTAAAGATATGGCTGGATTCCCTCTAAGGAAGAAGTTCCGTCAGAAGTCCGTCGTCAGTATGACTGGATCAATGACACATCTATAACCTTCATGGAGGTCATGCATGGCGCTTACAGGTAAACCTTAAAGGTCATCAGTAACAGCCACTAATTATTTTCCTTACAGATGTAGATCAGATTTCTGTTCCAAGTTCAAATACCTCAAATAAGATTATACTTCTAGGCTCATAAGTCAATGTCAATCAAGGTCACACACTTTTTATATAAATACTTCAGTCAGCAATCTCGGTTGGCATGGCAGTCTGTTTGTGTATGTGTTTGCTGGACATATAGCCCTATGAACAACCATGGTCATTTTGGGGCAAATTCTCCTTATATTTGCTAGGTAGCTCTTTATGCCTCACTGAATAGTATGTGGTAAACAAAATGATGTAATGACTATAAAATGAATCTTTGGGTATTTGTGACTTTTCAGAGTAGAAATAGTGATAAGTCTTATATGTATAATATATGTGTCCGTTATGTCCAATGCCAAGACCCTGGGTTTTGTTTATCAATGTTCCATATCAACTGTTGCAGTGTAGTGTGGAAATGCTAGGACTTCTACGGAGAATAATCTTATTAGTCCTTCTTGTCCTTGGTCTCAGAAAATATTTTCTTTGAGGCTGAAGTTAACTAGACTGGCTCCAATGCCAGACATAATAGACATTCTGATGGACAGATATCTGAACATTTTTCCTCAAAATGTCTAACCTCTAGTGTTGGAGGAAAACCAACTGTCATTGTTTGACCAAATTATCAATTATATGACTTGTCTATTGGTTTGTTTTGAATTCAACTTAAATTATATCATTTAGCTTTTTTTGTTCTATTTTTAAAACAAAACAAAAATATATCAATATAAATATTTCCTAAAGTTGTTCCTCAATGTGAAAATATATTCCAGACATTTTGTAATGTGTTGTAATTTGACATTTTGATTTAAGGAAACGGAATCCAAATGCTGTCTTTTTCTTTCGTAATGGTGACTTCTGTAAAGATCTCCCAAAGGAATATCAGGGAAGATTCACTGACCTGGAGCCAGTCAAACAGGAACATCTTAGAGTAAGTTACAGGTTCTGAGCACAAGATATCTAGCAATGACTTAAAGTTATATATAGGATCATGCCTTCATCATCAATTGGTAAGCCCTTCAAATCATCCTTCATCCATGGCGCTCGTCCTCGTGTGTTGTTTGTCTGTCTGTCTGAATTTTTGTTAATGCTATTTCTGTAGCGGTATAGGATGGATCTTCCTCAAATTTCACATGAAGACTTCCTATGTTTCCTTGTGGTGCATGTTCAATTTGGAACAGATAAGAAAAAGTGACCAAGAGGCAGCTCTGCTGAATTTCAAAAGTTGAATTTCTGGAGAATTACCCAATGGATTGTTCACAAATTTCATATATGGACAGTCTTTAGGACCTAGCTATGCATTATCCATTATATGGGACTGGTTACGATAAAAATTGTAGCAGAACTGGATGAGGTCAATATTGGGCGACTAGTTGGCTCAGTAGGTAGAACATCCGTCTATGGTTCGGAAGGTCCAAGGTTTGAACCCCTGGACTGGCTGCACATTTTCCCTCTCCTGTTACAACAAAATGGCTGACAGGTGGCCATCTTGGATAACAACAACTGTAGTTGGTTGTCACTATATCAACATAACCACAATAATGTGGTAAAAAAAAGTTTGTAATTTGATATAGGGAGCAATATTTCGTGACAATAAGTTGTCCTCTAATACGCATATCGTGAAATTTCAATTCATTAAAATCCTATTTTTCCATTTCAATTGAATGTTGTGAAATTTTTGTCTGGCAAAAATAACCTACTATACAATATCTCGAGATTAATTCAATGCAGATCACTATGACATGTCATATGTAGGTTCCCTTTGGTCCCTATAGTTATGCATATTTGATTTATGTTAATGTGGGAAAGAAAATAAGGGAAATTATCCAGAATATAAAGGACCAGTGAAGGCCATATAATGGTGGGCACCAAGATCCCTCTGGGGTCTCTTTTCAGGTGTCGCCATGTAAATTTTTCTTTTGTTCATATTTTGCCCTCATATACCTGTAATCAGCTTTGAGTTTGAATACTTATTCTGTATGTCCATATAGGTAATATAGGTTAATTTTATTACTTACAGATAAAGACATACATAGCAGTAAAGATAAATACTAGGTTATCAAGGATGAAATTTCTAGTTTTTCTGGTGAAGTGCATATCTGATATGTTGTAATATAGTGTAAGGGTAGTGTGATTGATCAGTTCTGTTGTATCAAAATTTACATCACCATTCAGGTTCTGAAAGAGAAGTTAAGAGCCAGATTTCCAGATCAGGTTTTCCCCTACTCTTGTCAAGTGGAAGGTGTGTCTGAGGAATCTGGAAGACAGAGGGTATGTATAGATCTGTAAGTGTGAGGAAACAGTTTAAAAAAAAAGTTCTGATTTGTACTTGCTGATAATGTCATAATTCCATAGTCACCTCTAAGTTCATAGAATATCATGATGTAGTATAATATATATGTAGATAAATGGTAAGTCTCACCCTTTAAAAAAAAATTCGTCCAAATTTGGTCTGAAGTATCAGAAACAGCTCTGTCCCCTGGGGTGGGAGAAATTCATTATTCATTAAAATCCTTCTTCTGTAAGGATGACATGATTCTATCCAATTTGGTCTGACACATTCTTAGGCGCAGGAGACTCCTGTATTAATGGTTTCACTGAATCTCTGAGGGGCATAGGGCTTGGGACCATTGGGAAAAAAACTTTAGAATTCCTTTTCCTTTTGTTTGGATAAAACAATGCCATGTGAGTGATACAGGCCCTATGGACATCTTGTTTATTTATGTCCTTCATTACCTCCCTTTATGTAGGTGAAGCTTAAAGGATTGGAGGATTTCGCAGAAAAGGCACAAGATTTTCTACGAAAGGCCATTATTCATACTTACCCTGATCAGAAGGCTGTAAAAAATCCAGACCCAGAGGTGCAAGGTAGTTATCTCCCTTTATTGACTACACTATGAATCTTGCTCATTATATTAGTGAGTTTATGCAGGGTGAACATTTCGTTATAAACTGTTGCAAATTTTTTTGTTATAAATTATTTCGTTTAGAATATAGCTGGAATTGAAATCTCGTCAAGACTCAGGATGGAGAAATACTGATATATTTTAGGTGATATAGTTTTATAAATAAAAAATAAAATTCGATATTTACCAGAATATCAAGACCAATCATTCTTTGTGAAATCATTAAGACAACACTATTTATCATTTCACAGATTATAAAGCATGTTATGATATTAAAATACTTTATCTAGTAAGAATTGTTTATGTGTTGATATCCATGTTTTAATATTCATGCCCTCTGGACTTCTTGCTCTGTTACTTTTAGGTGCTACATGTATTTTAGCTATAATGTTTTCATGACCATCTTTCGGTTTTTGATGTAGATTTGTTCATTTTTTAAATATTTTTTTCTTTATGTTACTTGTATCAAAGAACTGAGGGTGTTAGTAATGATGATTGACTTTCTTGTATCGCATAGAGTTTGAAAATCATCGGCTTTACATGGAGAAAAAGTCGGAGTTTGTTGTGGGTCGAGAAGAACTTCTGCGAGTGATGATGAGTTATGCTAAGGGAGACATTATGGATGGATTACAGCTGTCAGGTCTGCGGAAATTTGGGCAATATGAAAATTTTCTTTCAAAATTGGGCAAATAACAGCCATATTTGTTTTGACCTTGGCAAGCAATGAAAAAAATATTACGCATGTACATCAAGATCGCATCATTTGTCAAATTTGTTAATGCTATGGTTTAATATCTTAAGTGTTTTATCCTTCAGAGAGCAACAAGGTAATATATCTCAATGAAAAATACATATTGTTTAATTTTGTAATATTATAATTGAAGATGCACTTCTTGATAATATAAAATGACTGTATACAACTAATGAGGTGAAAGTTGACTTGCTTTTATATATGTCTCCATGGTAATCTTACAATATGTATGCTGTTTCTCTATAGATAAATTCTTATTAACGTCTAGACAATGGTACATATATTGATAAATATAGGATATCACATGAGTTTTCTATTTCATGAGTGATTTATGAAGAAATAGACAGAAAAATTTGTGGAAAGTTTCGTAAATCACATATCACATTGAATTTAAATCATGATACTTTCCGTCACAGGATCAATTATTTAGACAAATGTTACAGAAAACTGTTACTTTTTGACTTCAAACTTGATGTCATTTCAGCTCAATATCTACGATCTCCATTGTTATATACCAAAACAAATCTATGGGTATAACACTGTTTCATTTACATAATCTGACGTCACAAAAACTTTATTACATAGTCCTAATTGGAATGTCCTTTTGACAAAAAATGGTGACATGCTTGCTGTTGAGTCACACATCAGGTTAACATTGGAACTGAAATTTTCAATGAATCCTACAGCAGTCTTCATACTATTATGTAAGTTTGCCTTCAGATAATGCAATCAATTGTTTCTACCCACAAAACATTTGAATATTTATCTATCAGTGGTGAAGATGATAGACAATATGGCAGGGAATATCTAGATGCTAAAATTCTCAGATATTTGTCAAATGTGTTTGTCAGGGGATGTTTGGTTATTGTCTTAAACACTGATTATTTATTTGTTTGAGTATTTTTCAACCCTGATTGTTTGGGATCTAACAGTTATTTGTATACAGTGTCGTAAACAGTATGAAACAATAATATCATATTTTACTGATATTGTTGTGTTGTTGTTGCGTGTGTAAATTATAAGGATTTTTTTATTTTCAGGTGGAAATGAAAAATCATTTGTCAGTAAGTAGCATCAATGAAGATACTAAAATAAACGGGAAACTTAATACAAGTGTAAATCTACACGATTAAAAAAATCTATTTCTGTTCTGTTTTAAAGAAATAAATGTAGTTGTTCCATTAATTGATGGCTATGACAGCTGACATCAGTTTTAATTTATCAAGCCAGACAAAAAATAAATAAATAAAACAGGAGTGCACTCTCAATAAGCCCCAAAGCCTGAATATAAGTAATTGTGATGAAAAAAAATTACACGGAAATTATTGTTTGTGTACTTACACTGCATAAACCTTCTGAGTGATAGAAATTAATGTACATATTTTTCTCTATTAGTTAATTTTATAATATAATAATTAGGAATTGTTTTATTTAAAAAAATTCTTTGTAAATAAACAGGAGATCCAACTTACTGGGGATTAGATAAGGGAGATAATCCTGTCTTGTGTCTGAGTGGACCTGTAGGTTACGGCAAGTCGACAGTGATGGCCAGACTTGTACAAAATGCATTGAAGGTCAGTGTCATAACTTTGAAGGTCATAAGGAAACTTTTTGTTTGTTTAATAATTAAACTGATTATGATGTTGGCATATTAATTGAACCATAAATTTTATAATACAATGGTCGGTGTGTTTTATTAGAAAATTTTTCATAAATAAAAAGGAGCCCCAACTTACTGGGGACCATATAAGGGAGATAATCCTGTCCTGTGTCTGAGTAGACCTGTTGACTGTATTTGTTTAAAAGTTAAATTGACCATGATGTTGGCATATTTTACGATACAATGGCCAATGTGTTTTAAATCTTCTGATCACACATCATCCCACCATGTCGTGTCACATTTTTTCAGATTTGGTTCAATTGTCATAACCTAAAGTTATACACTTTATCATGTTAAGGGAGATAGAAGATCAAAGTTAAAGGGTCAATGGTCACATTTGACATTTTTTAATTCATCAGACAGTCTTAACGACTATGTTGATAAATATATATATAAATTTAGAAAATTGGATATGTTACGAATAAACGTGTAGTTTGTTTTACAGGTACAAATGATTTTTTGAACAAGTTTTAAACAATTTTAAGGAATTTAATGAAACTTATGTTGTTGTGTGTGTGACAGTCTGGAATTCTTGTGATCTACCATTTTGTTGGATGTTCTGCTGATAGTCGACAGACTGAGAAGATGTATCAACGGATCGTCAAAGCCATTACTGGAGAGAAACTTGGTAAAGTATCACAATAGAATGTTTTTAGTAAAATGTTGGTGTAACTAGTAGATATATAAACCCAAACAATCCACTGTCATCTATGTTGGTCTGATATATATCTGTTGCCCATAAGGATTAAGGTCACAGAGTAAAATAAGGAATTCAGAAAGTCTACTTAGAACAGTTGAATCAAAACGATATTTATGAAAACATATTTTCATGTCATGGTTCGTGATAAAACCTGCCGAGTTTGAACAAAATCTGGAGAAAATTTATAGAAGATATCCGTACCAGTAATGGTTTATCAGTGATTGAATGAATAGACAGACAATGTCATACATGACTTGGTAAAATAGCTATCATAGTACGCCCCTTGAAATATAAACACAATACAGAATTATTTGGTGTGTTTGGTAGAGCAGTGGTAACAAACATACCATTCACTTGGGCATGTATGGGGTTTGTTTCCCCAAATGGACGTGATTGGGTCACCTGCCCGACCAAATGGCTTTTCCCAGGTATTCCAATATTCTCCCACAGCAAGACTCCATGCGAAGTTTCCTCTGGGCCAACACAAGTGATTAAAGGAAGTTGAAAAAAAAACTTGTTTTACACTTGTTATAACAGAATTAAATGCCTTTATTTTCCATTTGTCATTTCTTTATTGATCATATTGTATTTTAAGTCACTATTTAAAGTTCTGTATATATTTTCATAAGTCCATGCATATCTCTTTGGATGGCAGAGTGCCACATTCTGATTAAAGATCATGGTCTGGTTTGAAAGAGTTATGCCCCTTTGTTCATTTTCATGCGACAATATCGAAAGCATGCAGGCATATTATTTTGTGCTGTCGGTCTGTTATCAGCTTTAACCTTGCCCATAACTACTGCACTGTAAGAGGTGGGGTTTTCATATTTGGCATGTGTGTTTCTCGTGACAAGACCTTTCCGGTGGTAAATTTTGACCATGTGGCCTTTACTACAGCCCTTGACCTACCTTTGAAAAATTTTAGCATTAGCCTTAACTAATGTACAATGGAAACATAAGTGTTTCACAAATTGTGAATGCAATTAGCACATGTCTTACACAGAACAATTTTAATGGCCCAACTCAGAATTTGTTACAACTAAGTTTTCGGCATTTGAGATTATGAACTGCTTGCAGTATATGACCTAGCTGTTGTATATTTTTTTCTAATATGTGATATCAAAAATGTTTCTTCTTGACAAATTAACAATCAGGTTATATCTAGTTTCCATGGTTATAGATGACATGCCTCCAGAGGAACAGGATTGTATGCAGTTTTACAAGGATAAGTTCCGTAACTCGCTGCCTCGACTGAGAGAAGAAGACCGGGATGTTCTAGTAGTCATCGATGCCATCAATGAAGTTCGTAAAGTCACATTCTTAAAAGTGGTATCAACAGTGTGACACAGTATAAATAGATATTTTCGTTTCTTATTCTGATATCAAGAATTTTTTCTCATTTAATGTTTTTAAAAAAAAATGTTTAATTTTGGCAAAAGCAGACTTTGATGTCTTATTTTATGTGTCGTGCATTGTCTAGATAATCAAAATCAAACAATGAAAAGCTCTTGAACCAGTTTTGTGTTTGCATGTATGGTCATTTTGGATGTTTTTATTTTACAGTTAGTAGATTACAATGTATACAATCACCTGTCATGGCTGCCCCCAATGCTCCCTAGGAAGATTCGCTGTATTGTCAGTACAGCAGACACTCACTTTCCAACCCTACACAGACTACAGGAACATCCATTTTACCATATGACAATGACTCCCCTTACTGTGGACGATGCTCGCCTCATCATTACCCAAAGACTGGGTAGATTTAACAAGGTAGTGTGTAACAGGTGTAAAACAAGACTTTAAACCTCCATGAAACAGCCAGTCTCTCTGTAATACATAAACCTACAAAATTTAGACCCTGTCTTCATAAATAAAACTTTGCTAAACAAAAATTCTTTGTTTGTATCATGTTCTTGGTTTAGAATCTTAACTAAAGGTCAAGGTCACAAAATTTCTGAAAATTAACCTTGCCATTGTATTTAGCACACATAAAACATAGATATGATGAATTACAGGGTAGCTATTTTTGGTAGAAATTAAACAAAAAATCAAATGGACATCCTGTACATCTAGAAGTTCAAGGCCAGATTAATTTCCCTTCTGTACATATCATATGTTTTGAAATGATATTTTGTAGCAAGTTTGTTCAGAATAGAAGAAATCATGTGACCAAGATATATATAAGTTAAAAAACTATCACCAGTCAGTTGTACAAAGTCAAATACAAAATGATATTAACTAAAATGTCAGGGTCATTTGATCAAGGTCACAAGTCAAATTAAAATTTCAAATTTTCAGTGCAATTGAAATTGGGTTGTTTACCGTTAAATTATTTGTAATGAGAATCAATTTACTATAAGATATTATATACCAGTTTTATAATTTTGTATGATGAATTCAAGAAATATACCAATAATTGTCTTTGGTTCGTGGTTAGGATGACATGTTGATGATAAAGATTTGTGACTTTCCAGACACTTGCTTCAGATGAAATAGACGAGGTCTTGTCCCAAGAGTGTGTACACAACCCCTTGTGGGTGTGGCTTATTACAGAGGAGCTACGCATGTTCGGAGATTTTCGGACATTGTCCAGTAAAATTAAAAGTGTGTCAGAGTCGGTCAGCAGTCTACTCTCATCGATCATCAAAAGGCTTATCTCTGATGATGAAACTGGAAGTATGGAAAAGGTACTCTTATCGGCCTTTTACTAAAAATGTTAAACTTGATGAGTACAATTATTGACCTTGTCAAATTATGATATTTTGTAAATGTTGGGTCTTGGCCACTGACGTGGGGCCAACAAAGGGAAATTTTATTTAAATCCTTCTTCTTCTGCAAGGATGCCTGGAGTCTGTCCCTGTTTGGTCTGAAGCATGCTTGTTTTGTGTAAACAATGTATCAGATATAATTAATATAGATATAAATCTTCTAAATGCTTCTCATTTAGTTTAGATGATGAATTTTCAGCAAACTAAACTAGGTAAGCGATACGGGCCCTATTGGCATCATGTATATCTATTCTGCTCAAAACTTGCAAATTGAATTGCTGAGAATTTTCTTACCTTGTGAAAATATTACAAGAAATATAAGAAATATCACAAGGCATTCCCTCACATAAAAACACAATGTCTGTTGATGAATGTCTGGTAATGAATGTCTGTTAACGAATGTCTGGTAATGAATGTCTGTTAACGAATGTCTGTTAATGAATGTCTGTTAATGAATGTGGTAGAATTATTGGTATAAGAGTAACAAACCGCTACTCCAGTGAAAAATGATAGACTTTTTGATATTCTGTAATGAAAAAAATAACACTGCTGTTCTTATGAGGACTTTTTGTTTCTAAGAGAATTTAAGGGAATTGTACATGTTTTACAAAGGCCTTTTTGAAATAAAAGTATGTGTTGATATTCAATAGGTATATATATATTAGTATATATTAAAATAACTTCAAACAACATGTCAAATTAAGCATTAGTAATTTCATTTCTGAATATATATATTATGAAACAAAATTTTTGATATTTGAATATAACAACTTTTTGCCCTTTATAAAGGGCATTTGGCATCCATTGGCTGAAGAGGTTCTCAAGACACCTAGATTTACACCACCACTCTTAATTTAGACTTAAAACTTTTGTATTTGTTTTATGTTCTATGTATGCGATGTAATTTATGTAATATTTGTTTCCTGATAAAGAGGGCAGATTGCCACAAACATTTGACTCTTCGCTTGGCTGTATTGTCATTAATACTTCATTAATATTATAAAGAGGGTAGTAGAGCCAACACAGGGTATTCATTAATATTAGATATATTTATATATGAATACCTATATGAAATGTTTAGGTTGATTAATTCTGCTATTGACCTCATAAATGAGAAATACATTTTCTATATAATGTTACAAAATATATAGAAATCAAAGTTGACGAATGATAACTCCTCCCATGAGAATATGTTATATTGATGAAAGGATGCTAATGTTGACCTAATGTGATGATTGATAAATTATAATGAGGTTCGTTTGATATAACAGGTGCTTTGTGTTATCGCTTGTTCGCGGGGCGGAGTACCAATAAATGATCTGACAAACCTCTTGGGTGACATCGAACAGAAAGAGGCACTCCCAGCTTTGTACTGGGCAAAGATACGACGTCACCTCAAACACTACATACGCACTGTGGGTACACGTGAATATTTCACTTACAGCCATTCTGCCATACAAAAAGTAAGGAAACAGATATAAAGGTTTTATCCCTCATAATGAACAACTTGAAAGAATATTTTATAGATTAAATAAAGTATGTAATAATTTAATAAAAAAAGGATAATTCTATTTTGAAAATATGATAATTTAATAAAGACAGGACAATTCTATTTTGAAATTGTTACCCTCTTGTTAAACTGATTGATTATCTCCATTAATGTTACAAAGTTTTCAAAAGGTGAAAATTCATAAATTGAACTTCCATCAGCTCACTGTTACCATGATAGAGTTTGAATGAACCTTCTGTCCACAAGAAATACTGGTCCATAGATGAATGATGGATTTAACACAAAAAAATCTGTAATTGTCTACATGGAGTATTGAAAATCGTCAATGATTTTAGTAAAACTTTGACAATAAAACACTGTTGATATTGAGATTTGGCTATTATTATGTAATCAATTCATATTTAGAAGATAAAACAAAGTGTATTATTTGATATTCTTAGAGAGAGGTTGCCACTGACCGCAGACTAAAGGATCCTTTGTCAGTAATATGTAATGAAATTTGAAAAAAATATTAAGTAAACTTTGTGATGACACACAAACTTTATTTTCATTTGTTTGCTTGGAATTATGGCTATTAAGATACTACTCTGTCCTTTGCTCTTATGTCTACCCAAGGCTATGGAAAACACTAATTTGACTTTTGAGCTTTTGTCTATATTTAGGCTATAGAAAACACCAGTTTGACCTTTGATCTTGTATCTATATTTAGGCTGTAGAGGATACCCTATTGACCTCTAGAGATGATATTAAAGCTTACCACAAGTTACTGGCGGAATATTACCTCACCTGGAGTACAGATAAATATATCAACATGGAGACTGTACCGTATCATTATACTCAAGCAGGACTCAAAAACAGGTAGGATTAGTTGAGTTGGTGATGTCGCTAATGGAAAAAGGCTGTAGTGAGAGGGGTCTGGTCTACAACAGACTGTAAAGGTCATAATGTATACAATTGGTTTACTTGATTTATTGCCCCATGAACTGCCATTGTCATTTTAAACAAGGTTCCCTTGTGGTATGGCTGGTAACTACTTCTCTGAACAACAGGTGGAAGGTCAGCCGCATTCCATCCTGAGCAATGAGGGTAAATTGTCCTGGCCCAAAAACAAAACCACATTAGCACAGACCAGACTGTTATCAGCATCCTGAGAAACAAAAATCACCATGGGTAGGGAGATTTTTAAAAAACATGAAAAGGAGCTCCATGGAAATATTTGTTTTTACAGCAAAACATTTTGTTATAACCATCACTTTTTTATCTAAATAATTTGACATACATGTATCATAGAGGTATTATTTAATTCCTGAATCTAAAGGAAACTATATTCGGATGTTCTGTTGTATCAGATTGTTACAAAAGGTGTTGTACTATTAAATTTTATCACATAATCCTCCTCTTATCCACTGAATCCAGGTAATGTATTTGCATGTAACTAGTTTAATATACCCTATACATAATTGTTTCAAATTGCTAGAGAACTACACCTGTCCAGTGTGTGTTTTATTATTTTCTTGTAGACTGGTGAATTTTCTACGCAAATCTCCTGATTCTAGAAATATGCCAGATTTTGTCAGAGCACAGTATTTACAGGTAAGTATCGTTTTACCAAGGAAAACCTTCTTACCTTTACAGGTGATATCTTAAGAAAATTCGGGTAAATGCGTCAATATTACAAAATACTGGAAAAGTTGATTCTTGCTGTTAAAAATCTTTTCAATTTCTGCCAAAAATTTCAAGCAAACAGCTTGTAACTGGCACAAATTTTAGATGAAAGGGCTGTGTTTTCATTATTTATGTATTTTTTGTGATTTCATTTTCATTCTTGGAAAAGAGTGGAAATAGCACTAATGGAAGATGATAAACAATAATGTATTGAAGAAAGGAATCTGTTCAAATTAATCAAAGGGTATATTTCAGGAATGAATATATAATATACAGATAAGTTATTTACTGACTTCTACTGAGGTGAAAAACTGATTATATGAACCTGAAAGAAAGAGATATTGGTCAATTTTCAGGTTCATATCAGTTTAAATATGTCTTATGATTTTTTGTCAGACATTGACACCATGGATACCTTCCTCAATGACAAGTCACAGTTCTTATTTGGATAATATTTTTCCTTGGGTTTCAGAACCTGCGATGCAAGAACCTGGCTGACCCTGTGTTGCCCAATACCATGAGCACTGTCTTGTGTATGGCCTGCTCAATAAAGAAATCAGCTTTTGCTCCACAATTCTACGACAATAAGTCTTCCTGTGTTGTTTGTGGATCACACATCTTCGGAAGCCAAATTGGGAAAAAGCTTGTCCTAGCTCATTATTGTGGTTTTCACTCAGTTGGACACAGCTCAAGGATGGGAAAATGCCATGTTTGTAAAAATGTTGTGGGAAAAGACCCAGACGGAACACAGAAATTTGGAACAGTGTACGGAAAGTTATGTAATAGATGTAGTTTTGGAAATGATGCCAAAAAATGTTGTATGATCCTGTCTGATTGATGTTAAAAATAGCTGCTATAGAAAGAGTGATTTGAATGTCAACACATGTACTGTTCCAAAACAAGTACTAGTAAACATTTTATTTGCTGATTGTACTAGTTGATATATCAAGATTCATCATCATTTTTTCTGCAATCCTCCATTTTACGCTGATTCATCTAATATTGTTCCAAGTTGATGTCATCACACTGGAGATTTTATCAAACCTTACACACAAATGAGGTCAAGGTCACCATACTAATTGACCTATGTGTTTCAAACTTCCAAGGTGAAGGTCATGTTAATCATTGACCTATTAAGTATTTCAAAGTTTTAAGGTCAAGGTCATAATACTCAACAACTTAGTAATTGTTCCAAGGACAATGTCATCATTACTTTCTATTAAATGTCATTTATTTATTTAGATCTATTATAGAACTTCTATCTATCTGAAGTTTAATGGAGCTCTTCATGTCATTATGGCTTATGATCATACTTAAATCAAATATCAGTTTGAAAAAACACAGTTGTACTTTTTATGGATTTTGTTATGTGGTTTCGAGGTCAAGGTCACAATTTTTTTTATAGAAAAATAAGAGATGGATACTAATTTGAATGGGAGTGAGGCATGACTTTCAGAAGTAATCTAATCCAGAAATCTGTTTTATACAAAGTTTATTTTCCAAAGTGTCTGTACACATTCAAGGTAATGTGATGTTTGAAAAAATTCAATTCTTTCATTTTGTAATTTATAAATTTGTCAGATATATTGGTTTATACAAATAAGAATCTTTTGGGACCCCTTTTGTGCCTTTTTATTAGGATCTTTACAAGTCCCTTGTAAGATTTAGATATAAAAAGAGTATTATATGTAGTAGTTAATCACAATATCGACCTGAAATCAAGTCTAACATCAGAAAATTATTATTATTATTATTAATGTTTCTTAACCATCAAAAAAAATTTGGCCAGCCTTGACTTGAAGAGTATGTATAGAATAATGAATGGATTGGATGAGTAAGAAAATTTATGGGTAAAATGAATTATGTATATAACTGTGTACACTTCTACAAATTTTTGTTGTAGTTTCTTTTACAAATTTGATGAATTTTTAAAAGATTTTGCAAATATACATGTGATGATTTGTATTTACCCAGACAAGCACTCTTTTTAAAACTATTTTTATCTTTTTTATAACAAATACACACATACTATGACATTTAATGTCATGAATATGACTATATTTTATTACATTGCAATTATACATGTTTCCGTCCATGGTTAAATTAATATTACACATACTGTCCATATCTCGAGCAATGACTGACTCCTGAACAAGAACTTTTGTATCAAGACTATGCTGTACATTCCATCTGTTGCCATGGTGATATTTTACATCCTTTTTTGTTTATTTTTTGCCTGTTTTGTTACTTGTTACTTTGTTTTATAATTGCCACTTCAGTCGTAATTAATCATTATATTGAATTGTGTACCTTGTTTGAAATTATCTTTATAGCCATTTCTGTTCAGTCCCTGGTTGCCATGGTGATATGTTTCTTATGTTTCTTGCAGTTTTGTTGCTAAGGTGATATGAATGTGCTATTTCTGTTCAGTTCCTTGTTGCCATGGTGAAAGTGTTATGAGCAATTTCTGTTCAGTAGTTTCTATGGCAATATAATAAAAATGTGCAGTTTCCAGATGCTGATGATAATGTTATAAGCTATGTCTTTCCACTTTCTAGTTACCATGTTGATAGATGCTTCATGGTTTTTTTCCTGTTTAACAGTTGCCACAGTGTTAATGGTAAATGCTTTTTCTGTTCAATTCTTGTTGCCATAGTGATAGTGTAATATGCCTTTTCTGTTCAGTTTCTAGTATCCATGGTGATAATGTTACATTTTTTTTTTGGTTCTGTTGTTAGTTCCAATAGTGATATTGTTATATGCCTTTTCTGTTCAAATTCTAGTTGCTATGGTAATGATGTTATTTGCCTTTTCTGTTCGAATTCTAGTTTTGCTGGTGATAATGTTATATACTATATTTGTTCAGTAGTTGCTATGGTGATAATGTTATATACTATATTTGTTCAGTAGTTGCTATGGTGATAATGTTATATACTATATTTGTTCAGTAGTTGCTATGGTGATAATGTTATATACTATATTTGTTCAGTAGTTGCTATGGTGATAATGTTATATACTATATTTGTTCAGTAGTTGCTATGGTGATAATGTTATATACTATATTTGTTCAGTAGTTGCTATGGTGATAATGTTATATACTATATTTGTTCAGTAGTTGCTATGGTGATAATGTTATATACTATATTTGTTCAGTAGTTGCTATGGTGATAATGTTATATACTATATTTGTTCAGTAGTTGCTATGGTGATAATGTTATATACTATATTTGTTCAGTAGTTGCTATGGTGATAATGTTATATACTATATTTGTTCAGTAGTTGCTATGGTGATAATGTTATATACTATATTTGTTCAGTAGTTGCTATGGTGATAATGTTATATACTATATTTGTTCAGTAGTTGCTATGGTGATAATGTTATATACTATATTTGTTCAGTAGTTGCTATGGTGATAATGTTATATATTTATTTGTTCAGTTTCTAGTTTCCACATGAGAAGAAACTTATTTATTTATTTATTTTGTCAGAGATTTTAAATTCATGTTCTTTCAAATTAGTTTCTACTTGTCACATTTTATCTGATTGTGAATTTTATAATTTTGTAACATCTTCTGTGAGTTTATAATTTTGTAATATTCTCATTTATATTGTATTTTTGTCTGTATCCTAAGGCGTTGATAAAAAAAACTTACTGGAAAAACAGATCATATATCATTGTCCACTGTCTTTGTGATTAAGATTTTCTTCATTGGTTTTTTGGTCCTGCTTACGAAGCATGTTACCAGTAGGATATCTAAGGTCCACTTTCACATCAATATATTGTAGGAAATGGAGTTTTTTTTTTTGTGATATTGATAATTAACTATAGGTTCTGGTGTAAAGGAATTCTATATGATTAACAAGATTTGGATTATTTTTTTTTCTACTTCCTAACACGTTTGAGATTTGTTTGTTCTCCGAAAAATATGCACAATATTTTCCTCAAGATGGTATTGAATAAATTCTTCCTCTGTATAAATGTAAATCCTTGCATGTCATCAATATTTTTCATACGAAAAATTATAATATTACATGATTATTTAATTGTATAAATGGAATTCTGTCTATATACATGTTACTCCACTGTTATCAAATTTATTTGAAGATATTTTTTTATTTCAGCTTTGTTTGATGCTCACATTAATGAGATGAATTTTTCCAGACTTAATGTTACTGAGAGAACACAGGTCCTTTTGGCCTTTGTTCTGTGATTGAAGAATTTATATAAAATGAAAATAAATTAGTGAATCAAATTATCCCAGTTCTGGTGATTTTTAAAGATTTTAGTGGAATGGCAGACCTTTCCAACTTTTTTGATATCCTGATCTGAAGAAAATTGATAACAACTGTAAATAGGACATTTTTAAAATTCCTGTCTGGAGATTTAAGAAAGTAGACAGGAATCCTTTTCTAGAAATAATCTGATAGGTGGAAAAGTTGAATTTATTTAAATGATACTATAAGCATCATGTAAGCTTCTCGTGTCTTGGTGTCTATACATCAGATAGGCTGTTCAAATCACCTCGTGTTTGAAGTTCATCATCTGTCCATCCATGCGTCTGTCCGTCTGTCATTAAACATTTCTTGTTATGGATTGTACCTCTCGAGAGGTACTGGAAGGAACTTTCTCCCACTACATATGAATGGTCCCCTTCATTCTTTTGGTCAGAATTACAAGATGGCTGACAGTGACAGTAAAAGTTTGTACCTCTCGAGAGGTGCTGGAAGGAACTTTCTCCCACTACATATGAATGGTCCCCTTCATTCTTTTGGTCAGAATTACAAGATGGCTGACAGTGACAGTAAAAGTTTGTACCTCTCGAGAGGTGCTGGAAGGAACTTTCTCCCACTACATATGAATGGTCCCCTTCATTCTTTTGGTCAGAAAAACAAGATGGCTGACAGTGACAGTAAAAGTTTGTACCTCTCGAGAGGTGCTGGAAGGAACTTTCTCCCACTACATATGAATGGTCCCCTTCATTCTTTTGGTCAGAATTACAAGATGGCTGACAGTGACAGTAAAAGTTTGTACCTCTCGAGAGGTGCTGGAAGGATCTATCTCAGAATTTATGACAAAATTGATCGCTAGGTTGTTCAATGATGAACAAATCAATAAAAGAAATGTTGTTAGATATTTCTGACAGCACATAACAACCAATGAACAGCTATATCAGAACCAATTAAAATCCAAAATCATATGGCCATACTAATGAGAAGACAAAATTATTACCAGACTGAGATAAGGATACACCTAAGTAAACGGCAATATTAGCAAAATGAGGAAAATTTAAAATCCAAGTTGTCAGTACTATGGTGCAGCAGGAACCGTAAACCACATTTTCTGTAATGTAGAAAATACAATAAAGAAAGCTTATAATTTAAAAAAAAAAAAATTAGAAAAGATATGAAATTATATTGACTATTTATATAAAAATTGTACTGAACGGAAGAGAAATACACAAGATATTGATAAGGTATCTGAAAAACATTTTTTTTCTAGAAACTGTTGCATATTTGAAACATTCCATTCATTTTCAAAACAGAAGGGTAGTTACAGTAACATTTTGTTGTGTGTTTTTGCCTCAGGGCCATATTTTTTATCGTCACTACAAATAAATAAAAAATGAAATTTGTTACCTACACTAATGTTACAAAGTGGGCAGATTCTATTTTCCCTTGGAATGCCAGTCCATTGCCCTATTTCAATAGTCAATTTTCAAGTTTGATGTTTTGAATTCACTGAATATATCTCTATTTTTTCCCTCAGTCTTTTTAAAATATTCCTGTTCAAAATTATTCTTAAAAATTAAATATGTATTCTCTGTAGATGAGATTGTTATGTCATAGTACCATTTTTTAAAATAACTAAACACTTACCTTGATTTAACTTCCTTTTCAGTGAGGATTTGCTTGCAGTAAAAGTTTCTTGAAAAATCCATAAAAAGTTATTTCCTAAATTCCCCAATTAGTAATATTTTCCTATCATTGAAACTTGTATATGTCAATGTGATGTAAACTGTACATTATTTTGATCATTTTATAACTAACATCAGTTTCAACAAGATGTCTCCTGGTTTCTTCATACCCCATATAATTAGATGTGGTCCTTTTGAGATTTAGCAGTGTTCTACACAATCAGATTAAAACACAGATCAGATTGTCTCTTACAAAACTGCAAATAAATCCCCTGTATACAAGTGATATTTCAAAACCCAAAACATCTGTACTGTATGTCAAAATTGGCAGCACAATTTCATCAAACATTTATATTTGCAGGTCAAATGGTCAAAAAATGTTCCTGATTTTTCTACATACTGCAAATGATGTTTTTTTTGGGATGGCTTGGTAAATTAGACTTTCATTTGCTTTCGTAAAACTTTCATTGTAGTTAAAAACAAGTCCTGAGTATATAAAGTTGTCTGCTGTATTGATATCTGTTCCTCCAAACAAAAACACAGTTTGTGTTCTAAATTTTCGTTTTGCAAATACCATAATTGTAGTTTTCTTAGTTGTAATTAGGAGCTTCCAATTTGAACAATAGATCACAAAAACATGAAGTCAGTCTGTAGGCCTTCTGACATTTCTGATAATAGTATGAAATCATTTGTGTGTAATATATTGAATAACATAGGTTACGTTACTCTGGTAACAGCATTCGAAAGGTCTAATTTAACCAATTCAATTCACTTTCTTGACAAAAAAACCCTTCCAAGTCACTAAAATACAAAGCCATACTTTAAACTGACATTGCAATACACAATGCATTTTCACCGTACTTTAAACTGACATTGCATTGCACAACACATTTTCACCATACTTTAAACTGACATTGCATTGCATGATGCATTTTCACCATACTTTAAACTGACATTGCATTGCACAACACATTTTCACCATACTTTAAACTGACATTGCATTGCATGATGCATTTTCACCATACTTTAAACTGACATTGCATTGCACAACACATTTTCACCATACTTTAAACTGACATTGCATTGCACAACACATTTTCACCATACTTTAAACTGACATTGCATTTTCACCATACTTTAAACTGACATTGCATTGTACGACCCATTTTCACCATATTTTAAACTGACATTGCATTTTTACCATACTTTAAACTGACATTGCATTGTACGACCCATTTTCACCATACTTTAAACTGACATTGCATTTTTACCATACTTTAAACTGACATTGCATTTTCACCGTACTTTAAACTGACATTGCATTTTCACCATACTTTAAACTGTCATTGCATTGCACAACACATTTTCACCATACTTTAAACTGACATTGCATTGCACAACACATTTTCACCATACTTTAAACTGACATTGCATTGCATGACGCATTTTCACCATACTTTAAACTGACATTGCATTGCACAACACATTTTCACCATACTTTAAACTGACATTGCATTTTCACCATACTTTAAACTGACATTGCATTGTACGACCCATTTTCACCATATTTTAAACTGACATTGCATTTTTACCATACTTTAAACTGACATTGCATTTTCACCGTACTTTAAACTGACATTGCATTTTGACCGTACTTTAAACTTACATTGCCGCTGAACAAACATTACAAATAATTCCAAGACATTTTGAACGAAAAAAATTCACATTTGATGCTGATTTTCTCTTCAAAATTTGGGAAGGATGAAAATGATACCGTGATATTCACATTTAAAGTGTACTACTTTCACCTGTCCTTGTTCTACTAATGATATAAGGGTTATAATTACTCGTGGTGAATTGGACCTTGTCTGCTGTGACGTCGCAAGTTCATTGACTGGTAGCAGCCGCCAAAAAAGAACATTTTGATCTCCCAGAGTTAATGACCTTCCTTTAAATGGAATAACTTGGTTATGCAATGTCAGATTACAAATTAATATTTTACAGTTTTGAAGAATTAGGTAGTTCTGACGATAATAGAATGTAGACTGTGTCCAGCCATATTACAGGCAGTGATTGGTTTAAACCATAGACTTAGATTATCTAAGTCGTGTTTCAACATACATTTGTACTTATTGTCAATCAGTGAGCAAGGGGCACATGTAATTTCAACTTTACACAATCTCCAAATAAACACCTACACAGGTAAACACATGGAGAAGAAATTACTGTCAAGGAGACATAGCTAGATTTACAATAATAATTACTTTTACAATCAAATTCTGTTACTAGACTTAATGAAGGACTGCACATGGTTTGTGGTCCCCACTACATCTACAAGAGTTGTGGTCCCTACTTTACCTACAAGAGTTGTTGTCCCTATTTTACCTACAACGTTTGTGGTCCTTATTTTACCAACAATAGTTGTGGTCCCTATTTTACCTACAAGGATTGTGGTCCCTACTTTACCTACAAGGGTTGGGGCCCCTACTTTACCTACAAGGGTTGTGGTCCCTACTTTACCTACAAGGGTTGTGGTCCCTACTTTACCTACAAGAGTTGGGGCCCCTACTTTACCTACAAGGGTTGTGGTCCCTACTTTACCTACAAGAGTTGGGGCCCCTACTTTACCTACAAGAGTTGTGGTCCCTATTTTACCTACAAGGGTTGTGATCCCTATTTTACCTACAAGAGTTGGGACCCCTACTTTACCTATAAGGGTTGTGGTCCCTACTTTACCTACAAGGGTTGTGGTCTCTATTTTACCTACAAGAGTTGTGGTCCCTACTTTACCTACAAGGGTTGGGGCCCCTACTTTATCTAAAAGAGTAGGGGCCCCTACTTTAATTACAAGGGTTGTGGTCCCTGCTTAACCAACAATGGTTGTGGTCCCTACTTTACCAAAAAAGGTTGTGATTCCTATTTTACCTACAAGAGTTGGGACCCCTACTTTACCTATAAGGGTTGTGGTCCCTACTTCACCTATAAGGGTTGGGGCCCCTACTTAACCTATAAGGGTTGTGATCCCTACTTTACCTACAAGGGTTGTGGTCCCCACTTTACCTACAGAGGTTGTGGTCCTTACTTTACCTACAAGGGATAGGGCCACTACTTTACCTACAAGAGTTGTGGTCCTTAATTTACCTACAAAGGTTGTGGTCCCTACTTTACCTACAAAGGTTGCGGTCCCTTCTTTACCTACAAGGGTTGTGATCCCTACTTTACCTACAAGGGTTGTGGTCCCTACTTTACCTACAAGAGTTGGGGCCCCTACTTTACCTACAAGGGTTGTGGTCCCTACTTTACCTACAAGGGTTGTGGTCCCTACTTTACCTACAAGAGTTGTGGTCCCTATTTTACCTACAAGGGTTGTGATCCCTATTTTACCTACAAGAGTTGGGACCCCTACTTTACCTATAAGGGTTGTGGTCCCTACTTTACCTACAAAGATGTGGTCCCTACTTTACCTACAAGAGTTGTGGTCCCTACTTTACCTACAGGGGTTTTGGTCCCCACTTTACTTACAAAGGTTTTGGTCCCTACTTTACCTACAAGGGCTGTGGTCCCTACTTTATCTACAAGGGTTGTGGTCCCTACTTTACCTACAAGAGTTGTGGTCCCTACTTTACTTACAAGGGTTGTAGTCCCGATGTTACCTACAAGGGTTGGGGCCCCTACTTTACCTACAAGGGTTGTGGTCCCTACTTTACCTACAAGGGTTGTGGTCTCTATTTTACCTACAAGAATTGTGGTCCCTACTTTACCTACAAGGGTTGGGGCCCCTAATTTACCTAAAAGAGTAGGGGCCCCTACTTTAATTACAAGGGTTGTGGTCCCTGCTTTACCAACAAGGGTTGTGGTCCCTACTTTACCAAAAAAGGTTGTGATCCCTACTTCACCTACAAAGGTGTTGTCCCTAGTTTACCTACAAAGGTGTTGTCCCGACGTTACCTGCAAGAGTTGTGGTCCCTACTTTACCTACAATGGTTGTGGTCCCGACGTTACCTACAAGGGTTGTGGTCCCTGTTTTACCTACAAAGGTTGTGGTCCCTACTTTACCTACAAGAGTTGGGGCCCCTACTTTACCTACAAGGGCTGTGGTCCCTACTTTACCCACAAAGGTGTGGTCCCTACTTCACCTGTAAGGGTTGGGGCCCCTACTTAACCTACAAGGGTTGTGGTTCCTACTTTACCTACGAAGGTTGGTCTCCCTACTTTACCTACAAGTTGTGGTCCCTAGTTTACCTACAAGGGTTGTGGTCCCAAATTTACCTACAAGGGTTGTGATCCCTATTTTACCTACAAGAGTTGGGACCCCTACTTTACCTATAAGGGTTGTGGTCCCTACTTCACCTATAAGTGTTGGGGCCCCTACTTAACCTACCAGGGTTGTGGTCCCTACTTTACCTACGAAGGTGTTGTCCCGACGTTACCTGCAAGAGTTGTGGTCCCTACTTTACCTACAAGGGTTTTGGTCCCGACGTTACCTACAAGGGTTGGGGCCCTTACTTTACCTAAAAGGGTTGTGATCCCTACTTTACCTACAAGAGTTGTGATCCCTACTTTACCTACAAGGATTGTGGTCCCCACTTTACCTACAAAGGTGTGGTCCCTACTTCACCTATAAGGGTTAGGGCCCCTACGTAACCTACCAGGGTTGTGGTCCCTACTTTACCTACAAGGGTTGGGGCCCCTACTTTACCTACAAGTTGTGGTCCCTAGTTTACCTACAAAGGTTGTGGTCCTCACTTTACCTACAACGGTTGTGATCCCTTCTTTACCTACAAGAGTTGTGATCCCTACTTTACCTACAAAGGTTGTGGTCCCTACTTTACCTACAAGAGTTGTGGTCCCTACTTTACCTACAAGAGTTGTGGTCCCGCCTTTCCCCACAAGGGTTGTGGTCCCTATTTTAAATACAAGGGTTGTGGTCCCTACTTTACCTACAAGGGTTGTGGTCCCTATTTTAAATACAATGGTTGTGGTCCCCACTTTACCTACAAGGTGTTGGGGCCCCTACTTGTATTTTAAATACAAGGGTTGTGGTCCCTACTTTACCTACAAGGGTTGTGGTCCCTATTTTAAATACAATGGTTGTGGTCCCCACTTTACCTACAAAGGTTGTGGTCCCTTCTTTACCTACAAGGGTTGTGGTCCCTACTTTACCTACAAGGGTTGTGGTCCTTACTTTACCTACAAGGGTTGTGGTCCCTATTTTAAATACAAGGGTTGTGGTCTCAACTTTACCTACAAGGGTTGTGATCCCTACTTTACCTACAAAGGTTGTGGTCCCTACTTTACCTACAAGAGTTGTGGTCCCTACTTTACCTACAAGAGTTGTGGTCCCGCCTTTTCCTACAAGGGTTGTGATCTCTACTTTACCTACAAGGGTTGTGGTCCCTACTTTACCTACAAGGGTTGTGGTCCCTACTTTACCTACAAGGGTTGTGGTCCCTACTTTACCTACAAAGGTGTTGTCCCGACGTTACCTACAAGAGCTGTGGTCCCTACTTTACCTACAAGGGTTGTAGGGTTGTGATCTCTACTTTACCTACAAAGGTTGTGGTCCCTACTTTACCTACAAGAGTTGTAGTCCCTACTTTACCTACAAGGGTTGTGATCCCTACTTTACCTACGAAGGTTGGTTTCCCTATTTTACCTACAAGTTGTGGTCCCTAGTTTACCTACAAGGGTTGTGGTCCCAAATTTACCTACAAGGGTTGTGATCCCTATTTTACCTATAAGGGTTGTGGTCCCGCCTTTCCCTACAAGGGTTGTGATCTCTACTTTACTTACAAGGGTTGTGGTCCCTACTTTACCTACAAGAGTTGTGGTCTCTACTTTACCTACAAGGGTTGTGATCCCTACTTTACCTACAAGGGTTGTGATCCCTACTTTACCTACAAAGGTTGTGGTCCCTACTTTACCTACAAGAGTTGTAGTCCCTACTTTACCTACAAGGGTTGTGATCCCTACTTTACCTACGAAGGTTGGTTTCCCTATTTTACCTACAAGTTGTGGTCCCTAGTTTACCTACAAGGGTTGTGGTCCCAAATTTACCTACAAGGGTTGTGATCCCTATTTTACCTATAAGGGTTGTGGTCCCGCCTTTCCCTACAAGGGTTGTGATCTCTACTTTACTTACAAGGGTTGTGGTCCCTACTTTACCTACAAGAGTTGTGGTCTCTACTTTACCTACAAGGGTTGTGATCCCTACTTTACCTACAAGGGTTGTGATCCCTACTTTACCTACAAGGGTTGTGATCCCTACTTTACCTACAAAGGTTGTGGTCCCTACTTTACCTACAAGAGTTGTGGTCCCTACTTTACCTACAAGAGTTGTGGTCCCGCCTTTCCCCTACAAAGGGTTCCAGTGTCTCCCCTACCTACAAAGGGTTCCGGTGTCCCCTACCTACAAAGGGTTCCGGTGTCCCCTACCTACAAAGGATTCCGGTGTCTCCCCTACCTACAAAGGGTTCCGGTGTCTCCCCTACCTACAAAGGTTCTGGTGTGTCCCCTACCTACAAAGGTTCTGGTGTCTCCCCTACCTACAAAGGGTTCCGGTGTCTCCACTACCTACAAAGGTTCTGCTCTCTCTCCGGGAGTGCGTTTGTCTTCTGCTTAATCGACGACTGCCGTCATGTAGATATTGGTTTATCCAAGTAAGTAATGTCACGTTCTCAAATAAAAACAAGATATATACAGCATTGGAACCAACAGACAAAATGAGCTTTCATATCTCGCAAAGAAATAAGATATTTCTCAATGAAGTCACTATGACTACCATAAAACTTTCCCCATAATTTCCACCAATCATAATTACTAGAAAACCAATTAGCTTTTATCTTGGACTACAAACGTATGGTATCCCCCACCCCCACCCCCAACCCCCACCCCGCCACCCCGCCGACAGGAACAAGACATGATTACGATTGGATTATTGGTCGTTTCCACTTGATTAATTATCACCACCATCCCTCTCTCTCTCCCTCCACTGGATTTTACAAAGTAGACGAAGATAGAAAGGAAACACAGAGATGAATAACTGACAGCTATAAATTTCCCCGGTAAGTAAACGAACGTGAGAGCCGAAGGGGACGAACTGGCTTTCAGAATCCGATAAAGAAGGTTGGTGATTTGGGCGTTCACGTGCTCGCGTGTTATTGCTAATATAATCACCCATGAAGGGTGCTTATTTTCTTTAATAATTTGCCAAAAATATATTTGATCAAAATCGAAATCTAAATCTATATTGAGACGGGGCGTCTACAGTATACATATATATATGTATGTATATAACAGCGGGGAAGACTTGGTACGGGACACCGGGGTAGGAGATGAGTATGGTTTTTTCATCATCTTGAAGATAATTGGATACAAATAGCTGAAACAAGACCTACGTTGCTCGAAACCAAGAGAGAAGGGATAGGTTGTCTCAGATCGCACTCCCGATTGAGTTGTTACAAAATGTAAGGTATTAGATAGGATAGGGGCGATAGGCAGTGTAGTTTAGTAAGAGAAACCGACACCAAGACCTTTGATAAATATAAACTATTGTTTACCAACAAACTACATAACGTTGCAAATACTTCATAGCTGCGATATCGTGTAACTTGCCATAATCGTCGATTCAAATCTATTTTATGACAAATACAGCGCATGTATAGATGTATCCCATTTAAATTGAAACGGTGCATTAATTGGTGCGCGAGCCTGATACAGCAGCTGGAAGCAAGGTCCACGTGTTGTTTTCTCTATCAAGGGTGGAAATAAATTTTCTTATACCACATTCCTCTCTACTGGACTGGAAGTGATATCTGGTGACTAAAACTTTGTAGAGGTAAGTTATTTGTTCTAAATCAAACCCTTAAGGTTCTATAAATAGATGCTTATTGACAAACATGAGACTAAAATAGAAGCAGAAAAAGTATTAGAAGTCACGAACTCATGTACGTGTTATGAATGTTTCTAATGTAAACAGCGTATTCAGTTTTCTAATGAATATGTAGGGTTCTTCATAGTGAGTAAAATAAAATACGGTTCTTAATTGTATGACGTCATAAATGAAGTGACGACATGATACCTTACATGACGTCATTTGTCAAAAAATCTCAAAATATTTTTAACTGATATATATATAGATAAGATTTATTCAAATGACATTTATTCAATACCAGAGTCAGAATTTATGGAAATTTAATGAAATATAGTGCATAAGTTCAAATTATTTTATTTCATTTTAATACGAATGACTTTTGAACTGTACATTTGGTTAACAAACATACGATAAAAACGAATAAAGAACCCGTCTGTAATTTCAATCAATATTGAATAGGAATATAAGAATATGAAATTTACACATTTTAAAAATTGTTCGTGAAGTTTTTTTTTTTTTTTTTCAATTTCATTTATTTAATTTGTATGCAATGCTACGAACGTTGAAATCAATGACTATTGATCATTATTGATAAGTAGTTCAATTAATATCCATAGTGATTAGTAAAAAGATATGACCTTTTCTTTTTAGCAAATCATGTTTATATGTAATCAGGGATGAATACTGTATTATATGTCCCTGTTGTAACATTCTATTATCGGTTATTTTTATGATGACTGGCTGTATTAAGAGACAACCTCTATAAAGCGGCCATTTGATAACTCCCCAATGGGTGGTCTCTCATCATAGGCATTATCATTGATTCGCATTGATTGATTCACATTGATTCACAATTTGTATCACGAATTTCAACTACAGCGGTAACCTGTATTAAGCGGCCATTTGATAACCCCCGAAGGGTGGTATCTCATCATAGGTATTTCATTGATTCGCATGGATTGATTAATATCGATTCACAGTTGTTTGAACAAAATGAAACTTTCAAAGGCACGTTCGCGATATGATTTCCCCGAGAAGATCATACATTCAGTGTACAAAGTATGTTCATGGTGCAGTGTTTCGTCATTGTTCTATAAATAGTAACTATGAATTATTGGTATACACCAGCTAAGAAATAAAAACTTGGGTGAGCAATGGTGTAAATAATGACTATGTAGCCGGTACTTCATCCTGTTATAGACTTTCATTATTATTGATCAGTACAGCAAACCCGGACTTGGACGGGAAAATGACATTACCACTGTAACGATAGTAACATATAGTTAACAGAATTGCGGCGAATGCACAGGATTTTCTTTCATTTGTACATCAGTCACTCCCGTTTTTCTCACCAAGGAATTTGTATTTATTATTATTATTATTATTATTATTATTATTCATTCAATGTCTTATTGTTTATTTTACTATTATTATTTTTCTCATGGTATGTAATTTGGTGTGTGGATGACGTAATGTCTAATTGTGAGAAAACCTTTGTAATTTTGTTTTGTTTGTGTGTTTTTTTTTAATAATTTATTCATCTAATTACAAATGTTCTGAACAAAATTCGTCACTTTTTCCTTCCCGTGACAGCAGACAAACTTTTGACATTGTACATCATGGTCAAGATCTACGAACAATATGAACTACATGTATATGAAATATATTTTTCTTGTTTTGTACGATGATATTACCATGGCAACCTAACTTACGTCACTAAGAAGTGGTATTTAAACCAGTGATATCATGCACGTGAGTTTGTCCTTTTGTATTGCTGAACTTTATGGCCGTTATTGTCAATAAACGTGTACCACAAACTGCATCAGTTGTATGAAGTAATGGCAGGCAAAGACGATTACTCTGAGGAACATTCGGAGTAAGTACATTGATGTTTTTAACAGCTCAATAGTCATTTAGATAAGCATATTAGCTCTCCGGATATTGCAATACTGTGTATCCTGGAAAACCAATCATTTTCTCCTAAAAGACTGGAAACTGTGTCAAAATAGGTCCAGATACCGTGTCCAAGAGGACCAAAAACTGTGTCAAAATAGGTCCAGATACCGTGTCCAAGAGGACTAAAAACGGTGTCAAAATAGGTCCAGATACCGTGTCCAAGAGGACTAAAAACGGTGTCAAAATAGGTCCAGATACCGTGTCCAAGAGGACTAAAAACGGTGTCAAAATAGGTCCAGATACCGTGTCCAAGAGGACTAAAAACTGTGTCAAAATAGGTCCAGATACCGTGTCCAAGAGGACTAAAAACGGTGACAAAATAGGTCCAGATGCCGAGAACAGGATGTCTAAAAACTATCTCAGATTAAGTCCAGAAACCTTGTCCAGGAAGTCTAAAAACTATCTCAGATTAAGTCCAGAAACCTTGTCCAGGAAGTCTAAAATCTATCTCAGATTAAGTCCAGAAACCTTGTCCAGGAAGTCTAAAATCTATCTCAGATTAAGTCCAGACACCTTATCAAGGAAGTCTAAACAATGTGTATGAAGTCGAGATACCGTGACCTTGAAGTCTAAACAATGTGTATGAAGTCAAGATACCGTGACCTTGAAGTCTAAACACTGTGTCCAGAAAGTCTTATTATTGGTTGATTCCTAGAATGTTAACAACCTTGTCCAAAGAGTCTATATAAACTTCCTGTGTTGATCTGAATGTTACGATTCTTTAGATTGTCAAATCCAAAAATAGAAGAGAAAAAACAAGACGAAGAAAAAAACATATCAATGTAAAATACACATTATCTCAGACATTTTTTCTCGGTGTTAGATTGATAATGCGTCACCATTCAGAATAAAATTCTAAATCGTCCTTATATACAAATATTTACGCACGCTCGCACCATCATTATCCCTCTAATTAAATATCATACTTTGACAGTTGCTTGAAGTTGTCACACTGGATTAAATGATCAGTGGGATACCCCGGAAACCCAGGTAAATGTGGTCAGGTCGTCATTGTTGTATTTGTCAATAACCACATTCTTAGTTGCCTTGACCTTTTATTTTTGGCCCTCGTTGTTGTTTCCCACAGTAAATTGAGTGTTATTTCAATCACCGATACAAACAGGAGTGTCTGTGGCATGCTACTGTTATACCCCGGTATAATGAGTATACAACAGCTCCGTGTACCAGACAAATATCCCGTAATTGTGGCCACTATCAGCGACGTCTACCGTCAGCAGGTGTTTTCTCCTTCTATATCTCTCCTTTAGTGACGTCAGGCTCTCAGTATGGCATCTTGTTTTCATCCAAAATAAAGTCGGTCTTTTGGCGACGTCCGTCTTTCACGCTTTTCATTGAAAAACGTTACATATCGGTGATAGCAAAGTTATTCGTCTAGAGATGTCTGTCCAACCGACCAATATTTCCCAGTCCTATTTAGGTGTCTTTCATTCTCTCCTCACATGCCTTGGTTCTAGTGGCGTGACGCCTTGTATAACTTTCCCCCTAATGTCGTGTTCTAGGGTATCATTTCTCCTCTGATGTCGTGTTCTCCGTCTGTCCTCTGGTATAATTTCCCCTCTAATGTCGTGTTCTCCGTCTGTCCTCTAGTATCATTTCCCCTCTAATGTCGTGTTTTCCGTCTGTCCTCTGGTATCAAATTCCCCTCTAATGTCGTGTTCTCCGTCTGTCCTCTAGTATCATTTCCCCTCTAATGTCGTGTTTTCCGTCTGTCCTCTGGTATCAAATTCCCCTCTAATGTCGTGTTCTCCGTCTGTCCTCTGGTATCAAATTCCCCTCTAATGTCGTGTTCTCCGTCTGTCCTCTGGTCTCAAATTCCCCTCTAATGTCGTGCTCTCCGTCTGTCCTCTGGTATCAAATTCCCCTCTAATGTCGTGTTTTCCGTCTGTCCTCTGGTATCAAATTCCCCTCTAATGTCGTGTTCTCCGTCTGTTCTCCAGTATCATTTCCCCTCTACTGTCGTGTTCTCCGTCTGTCCTTCAGTATCAATACCCCTCTAATGTCGTGTTTTCCGTCTGTCCTCTGGTATCAAATTCCCCTCTAATGTCGTGTTCTCCGTCTGTCCTCTAGTATCATTTCCCCTCTAATGTCGTGTTTTCCGTCTGTCCTCTGGTATCAAATTCCCCTCTAATGTCGTGTTCTCCTTCTGTCCTCTAGTATCATTTCCCCTCTATTGTCGTGTTCTCCGTCTGTCCTTCAGTATCAATACCCCTCTAATGTCGTGTTGTCCGTCTGTCCTTTGGTATCATTTCCCCTTTAATGTCGTGTTCTCCGTCTCTCCTTTGGCATCATTTACCTCTAATATCGTGTTATCCGTCTGTCTTCCACTATCATTTCCCCTCTTATGTCGTGTTCTCCGTCTGTCCTCTGGTATCATATCCCTCTAATATCGTGTTATCCGTCTGTCTTCTGGTATCATTTCTACTCTAATATCGTGTTATCCGTCTGTCTTCTAGTATCATTTCCCCTCTAATGTCGTGTTCTCCGTCTGTCCTCTAGTATAATTTGCCCTCTAATGTCGTGTTCTCTGTCTGTCCTCTAGTATCGGTTTCCCTCCAATGTCGTGTGTTATGTGCTGCTGTCTGTCCTCCTCTGTCGTCTGCACTAAAGTCTCCATCTGTGTAGAAGCTGTATCTCACAGCATGTCGGAACATTTCCTCATTTTTACCCTTCCAGTTGATGTCTCCCTCGACATCCGTCTTTATGAGACCCTTCCTGTTGGTGTCTCCCTTGACATCCGTCTTTATATGACCCTTCCTGTTGGTGTCTCCCATGATATCCATTCTAAAACTACCCTTCTTGCTGGTGTCTCCATTGACATCCGCCCTTATATGACCCTTCCTGTTGATGTCTCCATTGACATCCGCCCTTATATGACCCTTCCTGTTGATGTCTCCATCGACATCGTCCTCATATTACCCATTCTGTTGGTGTCTCCCTCGACATCGCCTTTATATTACTCTTGATGTTGGTGTCTCCCTTCAACATCCGTTCTCATATGACCCTTCCTGTTGGTGTCTTCCTTGACACCCGTCCTTATATGACCCTTCCTGTTGGTGTCTTCCTCGACATCGCCTTTATATGACCCTTCCAGTTGATGTCTCCCTCGACATCCGCCCTTATATGACCCTTCCTGTTGATGTCTCCCTCGACATGGCCTTTATATGACCCTTCCTGTTGATGTCTCCATCGACATCGTCCTCATATAACCCTTTCTGTTGGTGTCTCCCTCGACATCGTCCTCATATGACCCTTCCTGTTGGTGTCTCCCTCGACATCGCCTTTATATGACCCTTCCTGTTGGTGTCTCCCTCGACATCGCCTTTATATGACCCTTCCTGTTGATGTCTCCCTCGACATCGCCTTTATATGACCCTTCCTGTTGATGTCTCCCTCGACATTGCCTTTACATGACCCTTGCTGTTAGTGTCTCCCTCGACATCGCCTTTATATGACTCTTCCTGTTGGTGTCTCCCTCGACATCGACCTCATATGACCCTTCCTGCTGCTGTCTCCATTGACACCATCTTCATATGACCCTTCCTGTTGATGTCTCCCTCGACATCGTCCTCATTAGACTCTTCCTGTTGGTGTGTGCCTCGACATCGTCCTCATAAGACCTTTCCTATTGGTGTCTTCCTGGTTACCCTATATATTTCCAAGTGTTTTTGTCCTCTCAACTGGAAAGCTTATACACTCATAAAAATGATTGGAAGGGTAGGTATTCATGTATATACAATATAAAAATCTTTATCTTTATACAATTAGCATCTCCATCGTTATCATAATGAGTTGATATCCGACATATATCTTGACGAACGAGTTACGCCCTATGGGAAGTGTCTTAGCAGTTATCATCATTTCATTAACAGAATGGAATGCCAAATACTTAGTATGAAGAATACTGTAGCTCAAAAGATAAACTTTTAGAGGGGGAACTCGGTATCCACGTAAGAATCAATGATTTTTTAAAATCTGCATACAATTTAAGTATTTATTTCTTATTTTGGTGAAACTCACTATAGAGTATGTCTCTGACAGTTGATACTACATTCTGTGATTATTCCGCCGTAACAGGGATAAGATACGATAGATAGGATCTGCTGGCATCGCGTCTTCCGTATACTGATAACGTTAGTTTAATTACAGCTCATTCTCACAGGGACACTATCAGTTTCCTCACTATCTCTACACTGACATGTGTTGCTGGGCAAATTTTCTATCTTTATTAAGGTTTTAGTTTCATTCGCCAAATTTATCTGCGATTAATCATGAAATGATCAATTTTCAGCAACAGGCAGACAGCGGGCACCTGTTTTTATGTACGTTCCTGTTGCATAGTAAAACTAAATATTGTGATAATATCCGGAGTAAACCGTCTTAACAAAGACTGTCTGACGTCAAACAATATCTGATGATAAAGATCTAGAAGCGACGACGGTGATGAATGTGTGTTGGAGGGAGGTGCCCTGTACACGTGTGTGTGTGTTTTGATTTTTTTTTTTTTTTTTTTTGTTTTTTTGTTTTTGTTTTTGTTTTTTTTTTGTTTGTAAATATAGAGCTCTATCTAACTTAATTATATCCCGATTGATAAAATGTATACATATCTACATCATGTTTTACGTTTGTCAAAGTCTGATTTAATAAACTACAGGTATGTGGAATATTGGCGTCAAAATTATTTTTTTCTTTAAATAGTGCCGTTATAAGTCTGTCTCAATATTATCTATCTGTGATGAATACCTACATATAATTCCCTTCTTACCAGTATTGTTTGTCGTGGCACATGTATAAAAGAACCCAGCGGTACACGTAATTGACTGAAAGTTCAAATAGTTTCTATTGCGTTGTGAAATAATTGTCGGTCTACTTAAATGTATTTGTCACAATTGTTGAAAAATCTATATATCAAAATGCGTTTTCATTTCAAGTGTTTCATTTAAACTTTTAAAAAAATGCGCGCGCGCACAGTCATCCACACCCACACCAACACCCACACCCTCTTTTCAAAATTTTCAGGAGTGGAAACCTATATCAGATCATCGATTAAAAAATATCTTTTGGATGTATTGATACACATGCAGGGGTACTGATCCTATTTAAAAGTATAGTAGATTGTACAGTATTCATACTTGTTATTTATGAAGAGAAACAAAGCTATAAAAATCCCACCCCAATATTGCACTTAAATTGCTTTAAAGTATATAATTCCGTATTGTTTTCTACGTTACAGGAGGAAAAAAGGAGTGACAGGTGTTCTCAGGTGCAAAACGCAAAACGAAAATAGAGGAAAGGTAAAAGTTTTGCACACGACCCTTACATAGTAAGCCTGAAGAAGCATCATGGCGGACATCGATGGGACAGTCGTGGAAGGGACCGCTGAGATTGTTGAAAATGTCAGTGATTGTTTTCAGTCTCTCGGGATTGATGCTAATTCCGTGGATATAAATTCTTTTCGGATAGATGAGGGTGACAACAGGGTAAGTCCGATATCGATTGTATTTACAAACACCTCGTGGTTTGAATAAAATTGGCAGACGATAAATAACTTTCTGTTAAAAGGGGTCCAAGAGGGGGTAACTGTCCATGTGCTGATATGCATAGGCCTATTCTTATAGTGCGAATCACATTGCAAAGAAAACTTTCAAACTGATGGGTTCCACTTAATTAAATGCACTCCACAACAGAAACGTGATGCTGTAAGTGATTTTTACAAAAGTTTGCAAACAGTGAATTTTTTTCCGGGAGTGCCTTTTTCACAAATCAATGCTTAATTTGAAAAGTTGATTGATGTTGTTACCCTTAACTTCGTATGACTAAGAAATAAACATTTTCCTAATGTAAGTTGAGTGTTTTACATCCAGTGCACTCTATCAAATGCAACTTAGGTATATTTTGTATAGTATATTTTAGTACACCCTCTAGCCTCTCCCATGGTACCAGGGGTGACAAGTATCAGATACATCTACGTGTAGTATTATGTAGTCATGCAAACTCGAGAAAAACTTGTTAATCATTTAACTTGTTGATATAGGGCAGATTTAGTACAGTGAACAAATATAAAAAAAATTGAAAGAGTAATGCACATACTTCTAATCTTAATACATATTTAGACTTGTATACCATAATTAGCATTGTACTTCCTTTATAGCCTTGTTTAAGAATGTTAATTTTAATCATTTAGTTTTAGTTTTTATATTATAATCAGTTTTAAATTGTTGATTGAAAAAAAAAAATTCTTTCAATGTTAGCAATTTTTTACATTCAAATGAAAAAAAAACATGGGAATGAACCTTCTTGAAACGTTGTCTGAGTTTATAAAGACTTAAGTAGTTATTTTGGTCCTTGCTTGTTCTTTTGAATTATGTGTGTGTATTACAAGGTTTACCCTACAAATATCTTTAAATGGATTATCTCTTGAAAATTATACATGCCTTATAAACATCTCTTGTTTAAATACCAAACATACCGTAACCTGATATACTGATGAACAAAATAATTGTAGGCAGGATATTGATATTGCATGAAATTTATCTGTATATGCCATGATTACATTCACAAAAACAAAAAGATATGTATACAAGTATCTAATGCTAAACATTAAAAAGACACCTGTTGATATCATATGTACAGGTACATTGAAGGTGGGAGGGGGGACCTGTTGATATCATATGTACAGGTACATTGAAGGTGGGGGGCACCTGTTGATATCATATGTACAGGTACATTGAGGGGGGCACCTGTTGATATCATATGTACAGGTACATTGAGTGGGGGGCACCTGTTGATATTAGATGTACAGGTACATTAAGGGGGGCGCCTGTTGATATCATATGTACAGGCACATTGAGGGGGAACACCTGTTGATGTAAGATGTACAGGTACATTGATGGAGGGACACCTGTTGATATAAGATGAACCGGTACATTGAGGAGGGTGAATATCTGTTGATATAAGATTTACAGGTACATTGAGGGGGGCACCTGTTGATATTAGATGTACAGGTACATTGAGGTGAGGGACACCTGTTGATATAAGATTTACAGGTACATGGAGGGGGGCACCTGTTGATATAAGATTTACAGTTACATTGAGGGGGACACCTGTTGATTTAAGATGAACCAGTACATTGAGGTGAGGGACACCTGTTGATATAAGATTTACAGGTACATGGAGGGGGGCACCTGTTGATATAAGATTTACAGTTACATTGAGGGGGACACCTGTTGATATAAGATGAACCAGTACATTGAGGTGAGGGACACCTGTTGATATAAGATTTACAGTTACATTGAGGGGGACACCTGTTGATATAAGATGAACCAGTACATTGAGGAGGGTGAGCATCTGTTGATATAAGATGCACAGGTACATTGAAGGGGACACCTGTTGATATTAGATGTACAGGTACATTGAGGTGAGGGACACCTGTTGATATAAGATTTACAGGTACATGGAGGGGGACACCTGTTGATATAAGATTTACAGTTACATTGAGGGGGACACCTGTTGATATAAGATGAACCAGTACATTGAGGTGAGGGACACCTGTTGATATAAGATTTACAGGTACATGGAGGGGGACACCTGTTGATATAAGATTTACAGTTACATGGAGGGGGACACCTGTTGATATAAGATGAACCAGTACATTGAGGTGAGGGACACCTGTTGATATAAGATTTACAGGTACATGGAGGGGGACACCTGTTGATATAAGATGAACCAGTACATTGAGGAGGGTGAGCATCTGTTGATATAAGATGTACAGGTACATTGAGGGGGACACCTGTTGATATTAGATGTACAGGTACATGGAGGAGGACACCTGTTGATATAAGATTTACAGGCACATTGAGGGGGGCACCTGTTGATATCATATGTACAGGTACATTGAAGGAGAGGGGGGGCACCTGTTCATATCATTGAGGGAGACACCTGTTAATATAAGATGTACAGGTTATTTTGAGGGGACACCTGTTGGTTGGGGACTTGTTAATATAAGATTTACATGTGTGCTAGAGAGACAAATCTGCAATGGTTTTTGTTTTTTTATAGAAGTTAAATATAGTAGTTTGAATTGAGTATATTATGGTTACATTTAGTTTTGAGTAAAATCATTTCCATTATCTGATATTGTAAATAAGCTAGGTATTTTGGCATATGACTTGAGTCAAACTCTGGTCTCTTTGTCTAAAGTGTGTTAATCCACAATGGTCTCTAGTGTGATAATCCACAATGGTCACCAGTGTGATAATCTATAGTAGTAATCCACAATGGTCTCCAGTCTGATGATCTACAGTGGTAATCCACAATGGTCTCCAGTCTGATAATCCACCATGGTCTCCAGTCTGATAATCTACAGTGGTAATCCATAATAGTCTACAATATGATAATCTACAGTGGTAATCCACAATGGTCTCCAGTCTGATAATCTACAGTGGTAATCCACAATGGTCTCCAGTCTGATAATCTACAGTGGTAATCCTCAATGGTCTACAGTATGATAATCTACAGTGGTAATCCACAATGGTCTCCAGTCTGATAATCTACAGTGGTAATCCTCAATGGTCTACAGTATGATAATCTACAGTGGTAATCCACAATGGTCTCCAGTCTGATAATCTACAGTGGTAATCCACAATGGTCTCCAGTCTGATAATCTACAGTGGTAATCCTCAATGGTCTACAGTATGATAATCTACAGTGGTAATCCACAATGGTCTACAGTATGATAATCTACAGTGGTAATCCACAATGGTCTCCAGTCTGATAATCTACAGTGGTAATCCTCAATGGTCTACAGTATGATAATCTACAGTGGTAATCCACAATGGTCTACAGTATGATAATCTACAGTGGTAATCCACAATGGTCTCCAGTCTGATAATCTACAGTGGTAATCCTCAATGGTCTACAGTATGATAATCTACAGTGGTAATCCACAATGGTCTCCAGTCTGATAATCTACAGTGGTAATCCTCAATGGTCTACAGTCTGATAATCTACAGTGGTAATCCACAATGGTTTCCAGTCTGATAATCTACAGTGGTAATCCACAATGGTCTCTAGTGTGGTAATCTACAGTGGTAATCCACAATGGTCTCCAATGTGATAATCCTCAATGGTCTGCAGTCTGATAATCTACAGTGGTAATCCACAATGGTCTGCAGTCTGATAATCTACAGTGGTAATCCACAATGGTGGCCAGTGTGGTTATCAATGATGGCGATATTTTACACTATTTTACACCATTAAGCTGTATATTACCTGTTCTTTGATATTATGTAATGGTGGGACAGATCTGGTTTGCTCATGTCTGATTCATCTGACACATCTCAATTAATCAATATGAGCTTTTCACACTTACATGTATGTGCCAATAAAACCATGAGGTTTACTACAGGATGCAGGCTTCAGTTAGGATATGGTACAGAAGAAAACAAGTCTAGAGATTGAATCTTTAAAGATATGCTTTTGTCATAAAGTTGACAACACTTTTCTCTTCAAACTTTTCTCTGTGCTTGGGAGATTGGAAATAACTTTGCATACCAGTATATTTTAATCCAATTTGCTTTTCTTGTCCTGGTCAGCCTTGAAAATAAAAAAATTGATATGAAACTTTTAAGTAAAAAATTTTGAGTATGGCATCTAATAGTTCTGGTCAAACATTATTGACGCCCCCTGATGTTGAGCCTCATGTTCACTACTGCCATATTATCATAAAAAATATCCCCAGGTCTTAGAGTACAACAGTAGTTACAGGAGAAACCTGTAGCTCTGGTTCATCTTTCAAAATTAAATTCCTTAAAAAGCTAGGTCACATGTTATGTTTGACCTTTATCTAGCACCTAGTAATTACCATATGTGAATGATAGATTATCATGGGATGTATGTGTATTGGAGGATATTTTTCTCTCAATTAAGCACAACTGTGATATGTGTGGTCATCTGTAGTGCGTGTGAAGTATATAGGAAATGTATTGTATGGCTGAATTCAGGTGTGGTTTTATACCTGTAGCTTGCTGTATTGCACAGCAGGCAAGAATTAACAGTTAGATTTTACCCCACAGCATGTGTGGATTAAGTGTTAGAGAAAAGTTTTTAATACAGGTGAAAAATGTGTATACCTGAGTGTGAGCCAACAAAGCTCTTTGACTCTATCTAAATATTTGTTGTCTCTGTGGATTAATAAGACCATGTCGACATGGTACTGTAATACACTGACACATGGACTCCATTGCTAATTTACCATGATTATACATGTAGTGGTTCCCAATCCTGATTGTTCTGAAATAGTCCCTGATATCATTTCAGGTCTCTCCTCAACCACTGATCCAAATCCAATGCAGAGCAAATGAAAACCAATGGATTAAAAACTCCCTATAAAATCCCTTCTGCATGATTCTCTATATTTGATAGAACAATGACCAAAGTGTGGAAGATTTCATCAGGCATATACATTATATGTAAATAATTCACTGCCCTGTCGTAATTGTGATTATAGAATGTCCTTGAGACATCATGAACTCTGTTCAGAAGCGCCTTATCACCACAAACAGGAGAGGAAATAAGAAATTTCCTCTCCAATATGTTATTTGAACTCACAATTTGTGTTTATGGATTTTGGTTGGTAAATACATCAATGTAGGATTTCACTGCTCTTTCTGGTGAGATGACGTGAAATTTAGTAGATTCTGTAGCATGTCTACTGCATAAACACATATATAATTTCAAATCCACTAGAGCACAAGCATTTTTAGACTTGCCCCAAAGATATGTCATAAAACATTCCAAAACTTTTGACAATTAAGTCATTTTTAGAAGCATTTTTAGATTCTCCCCTAAGATATGATGAAACATGCCAAAACTTTTGACAATGAAGTCATTTCGATCATTTGAAAGATTAAGGAAGTGAAAAGTCAAATTTCTGAAATACAAAAAACTATTGTTCAAACAAAATTTTGTGATTTCTGGGTCATGCGGAATTGGTAACCCTTGATACATATGTATCTCTGTACTGAAGATAGAATATGTTGTTTTTATCCAATTGATAGACTCTACCAGTAGAAACAATCTACATATAAGTACACACTTTGCCTGTAGGTGTAGGACATTGGAAGCATTCCATGCCCAGTTGTTTGGGTTTTAAATTAATGTAAACAAGTTCAAGTATTTAAAATCTGAAGGGTGTTTGTACAGGTATATCTGTGAAATATCACATAGCTACTTGTGAAAGTAAGCTAATCTCATTGCTGATTTTTCATGTTTTTGGCTTTATGTCCTTGTAATAGCTGAAAGGTTGATTATGACACTCAAGAATTGTTCAAGGACCATCATATATAGATGTTAAAACAATTCAGAATCAGATAATTTAGATGCTTGACACTCCGTCTGATTATATCACTCGGTTAAAGTTATCGACATCAAAAACATGGTGACATTTGTACCATTCATGATATAATTTGTGACATGTATTGTTTTCAAATATGTAGATGCATTCTCATATGATTTGGATATTGATTTTATATGAAATCTTCATCCTTTAAATGTTTGGTGACTAATCGCGATATGGTGTCCCGATAAACGCTGTCCTGATTTGTGTAGACAAACACACAGACAGACCATATTAAAGTGTCTTGATCTCTCTGTATTTCCTTCGGGAGACTTTAGACTGTCAGGCTGCTTTGAGGCCTTTAAGTCAGTCCTGTTGTAGACTCTTCCACAGACTTGACAGGATGGAGTCTCCAAGTCTCTGATGGTGTTCGTGAGGTGGCAGGCCTAGTAGTCAAAATCAATGGAGAACAGCACTTGCAGAATATTGATTGCTTGTTATTTCAGTAAAAAATTATCTACCCTCTGATTATACCAAAGATGCTGGTGATCATTATAAGGTTGTCAGTGTGTTCCTGATCTGATACTGAAGGCTATATTCATTTACCTATCCTTTTGTGCTTCTGAGGATTGTGAGATCTGGACGGATGGAGTGTTTTGTATGTGCTGCCTGATAGTCAAAACACAATGACCTAATGTGTACATCAGTAACCAGTGAAATGGTGGTCTATATCAAGCTATACTAGTTAAAGATAGTTGTCAGAAATCATTTGTTACCACTCAGTAACAACAACCTTAAAAACAATAGTAAGATACACTCTTTCAATCTCCGAATTTCAATGGTTTATGGTTCTGGAGTAAATTTGTTTCTCCAAATGAGATTTATTTCTTTATAATAAATAGAAAGAATGGGATAAGAAGGTAAGAGATATTGTAAAGGTGTATATGTTAACACCCAGGATGATAACAATCACTGCTGTATCATACTCGGGGAAGTAGCGGGCACACTTTACTGTCCTAAATTAATAATCCTTTACCTACAACTAAAATGGATTTCTACAGAACAAAACATTATCTCCACAGGCAAAATCCCCCTGGCTGTTGTGCTTCATTCCTGATTAACTAAATTGAAGCCATATCTGTTGAGGTTAATTTGTGTAAATGTTGGAAAATTTAGGGGCAATATAATAACCCACCACAGCTGTCCAGGCCTAAAGGTTAAAGACATCCATTTGTATGCAACTGGAGGCTGAGGTAGATAAAAAGATCACTGCAGTTTGGAGAGAATTTTGTAATATTCTGAACTGGATTAAGATCATTACAAACAAGTTGATAAAGCAAATAGAGGATAGGATTTATATAAAATCTTAATTTTAATAAGATACAAAATTAACCAAAATTGCATGGAAGTCTAAACTTTAGAAAATATCTTTTGGGAAATGCTGTATGTTTTATTGGCCATGTGGCAGGGTATAGCTAATGTGATAAAATAAATCAATCTTCTATTATCAGAGAATGCCAAACAGCAACAGAATCCCTCAATATTGCTGCAATAGAAATGCTGACTTCTGTATTGTGTTGGTATGATGGATTAAATAGTGATAAACAGTAGTTTTCAGGGATATGTACTAAGGCCTCATGATTTTATCATTTTGTGACGAACCAGAAGGATACCTTAATGGCTGATGTTTAGAGGTCATAAATAATCATATTCCAAGATGTTTTTTTTTCAATGTGGAATTATTAACCATTACATTGACATTTAGAAAAAGGCTAAGGATTTATAGTGTAGTATGGCGTTAGCTATAGACAAGCCAATTCAAAATATTGAATGTGGGAGATTGGCAAGTGTCAGTGATGTTCTTACATATATCAAAGAGTTATCAGTGAGTTTGCAATCATCTTCTTTAATGTTGGTACTGTGTTTAAAATGTTAAATCCAGCAGAAATTTGACTGTATCAAACATAATTATATTTTAAAAATGTAATTTTTTTTATTTCAATTGAAATTTAATCGAACATGTTTGGTTTTATTTCATGTTTTATCCAGTGTAATTGAATGTATGATAGATGTAACCTTTTGTTTAAAATTTTCATTTAACAATAAAATCAACCGTTAAATTATACATGTCTAAGTGTGGTCTAATATTGGAATTCTGAGGCAATATCTACTGCCAACTAGAGCCTTGGTTACCCAGGTCAGAGATATAGATTATGTACAGAGATCTATAGGTGTTTCTGTAGTACCAACAGTGGGGTCGTTACCATCCTCTCTCGGAACCCTCAAGTGTGGACATATATCTCCTACATATGTCCCGTTCTAGTGTTTCCTTGTGCTGTGGAATATTGTGATGGCCTCTTAATTGGTCCACATGGATACATTCTATGTTCTGCATTTTCACAATACTTTTCAGAGATACTTTTTTTGTGGATTTGTTGGCTATGTTGATTCTGATGTCCTGGAAGGGAAGAGATTGTAATATAGTGATGAACCAGTGTCACTTGAGAGGTTGTTGTTTAATCATTGTGTTATTGACTTGAACAAACTCCTCGACTTTCAAACAGCAGACTGTCACCCGCTCTCAGCTTCATCTTCGTACTTGTACATCTTTAACTCTACATATCTGACCGTTTATGAAAATTGTGATAATGTTTGACACACTGTTGCCAGACATCTGATGACCCTATATTTTGGGTCGAGCCTGCTGACGATTAGTGTACGGGATTGCTCTAATGGCTACATTGTCAGTTGGAAGTATTGGTTTTTCCAGCTTCAGTATTGTGGTGATATCGTGTGACAGAGGTGTGTTGGCACAGTACAATACTCCCATTTGGTAAATAAGTTGATATACAATTCGTTTGGATTTCAAATGTACAGAGATGAAATACACACTACAAATTTCTGTTTTTCATGTGCTTTGCCATTTCCAAACTGGAGGTGGTTCCCATTGGAATGAATGTGAAGCTGGTATTCAGACATTATACTAGAAGTACCAGTACATCTTAGTCAACTTTTACTAGTATTGGCATGTCTCACCGCAACTAAAGTGATGAGTATCTGCATGCACACCCAACCTGCGATGATATTAGTTTCGTCATCGCCCATGTGATTACTTTTCCGTGTGAGTTTTGTGTTTACCTGTTCAGTAATTAGGGATCTACAGGTGTCACAAGGCTATTTGGATCACTTGGAATCGCCAGGTATATGCAGGAATGACGGTGAGTTTGAAAAACAAAATTTATACATGCCATTTTGTCTATGCTTGAATGAATTAGCTTTCTCCTATTATGAAACAACTTTACAGACCTACATGTCACAATGAAGCACTTGTTTCAGAAACATTTCAGTTTACACCTGACTAGATTTAACTTTAGTCACTTTCAGGCGTATATACAATACAGGAAACTTGATATTTATGTTATAGTGTTATTTTGTCCAAATGATCTAGTAACCACAATGATTTTCTCACTTTTACTGAGGATGGTAGTTGGATGGGAAATTGGCTGTAAAATTATCAGAAATGTTTATAGTTACTTGACAAATTTTCCTGAAATTGATATTTCAAACATTCAACACCATGTTTCAACATATATTAAAAGGTCTTTTTCACTTGTTTTAGATCATTTGTTGTCATGCTATTGATTTTTAAACATGACATTACCACTGATGTTAACTAGGATGAGAGACTGTAAAGAGTTCATCTTGATCTTTCTACATAGTCACTGGCATCGAGTAGATAAAATTTCTGTCAAATGCCTGATATCATGCTAGCTGACAATTTAGTACTGTGGCAGTTGTTGCTGAAATTACTGAAATTGATTTGAAAACCTAAATGACCTCAGTTTCCAGAAGGTCGAGAATCATCGTACCTATTTAATTCTTATTTTCATTCGATGTTGACCAAATGGAATCTAAAGGGAAGTGGTTACTATATTATATTAAATGACCAGACTTGTACTGAAGGTCATAGGACATACATTACTATAAGAATATTTAACACAAAGTATAAGGTCTGGATATCAAAATAGGTGACCTAATTGACCTTTGTTCAAAGTCACAGGGATGAATCAGTTTTTGAAACAAACGTTTTGAAAAAAATAACATATGGTCTAATATGGTCTACAATAGAGATGTTTGATCTGTAAATCAAGAGGAAGTTGACTGAATAATTGCAAATTAGCTATTGGGATGAAATATGTATGAAAATTCCAGCAAACTAATTAAAAAAATCTCCAAAAGGTACATGTATTGGTATGTACGTTGTGGCAAATATGTGCTGCCCATTTTTCTGTAATATTGTGTTAAGGTCAAAGGTTAACCTCAAGGTCTAGTCAAGGTTAGATATCAGTTTGAATTTATGAAATTTTTAATCTATGATGATTATTTCTAACAAAAATGTGCTAAGTTATAAGCATTCATAAACAACAGCAATACAAAAATGATATTTTGTATGGTTGAAGGTTGTACAGGGTTAGGAAAGGTGGAAGTCTGTGAACAAAAAAAATGTTATTTTTAAATAATGATAATGACTAGATGATTAAGATAAAAAATAACAAACAATCAGCCATTTGAATTTGTTAAAATAGGTACATGAATTAATTTATGTAGCCGTCAACCTCTCAATAAATGTTAAAAAGAAACAATGCTAAAACAACTGTGAAATACAGGACGGATATCAATAAAGTTTCTATCAATTTGTTTTTCTGGCTGTGTATACCGGAGAAAACATGCGGGAAAACTTTTTTATGAATGGTTCTGCATGTTTAAGTGGATGTTGGAGAAAACATGTTGTTAATAAGGATCTCATACAGCTGTGCCAGGTAAAATTAGAGCGACACAACTTAATTTACTACCATGACGCACCCATATCAATCCCCTCCTGTATTTATTATTAAGTGGCAAGAAGAACCAAAATAATGGTCAGATAGCTCAAGTCAGGAAAGTATGTTGGGTGTATCGTAATATCAATTGTAAGTGCTCTGAATAATACAAACCTTACACAGGTTACTCAACCAGGAGTGAAGCAGTCTATAGCTGGAACTATAAAGTGTAGGGACAACTCTAGGAAGTATATATAGTGACAGTATAACTGGAGGTGTTTCTAGATGGTAAGTTTAAATTCATATTACTGAGAGGTACTTGTTGATGTTATAGGAGATTGACACTGTAACATATTTAGTTATCACTGTATACCCCTTAAATGTAAGTAATGAAACTTATAGTATATTTTAACTGGTAGGATTGCCTGATTTCTCTTACATCCTTCTCAGTTAACTAAACTGTAAAATGAAGAAAAGGAAATATCTTTCATAATCTCCACAATGAAATATTTTCTTCTGATTAGCAAGAAGGCCTTAGATTATATTGAGTGGGTAGATATGTCCTGAGATTATCCGGGGAAAAAGTTTATAAAAAGATGAACTTGACCCATATTCAAGGTCACAGAAGTCAGAGTTGTCAAAAATTTTAAATGAATTCTAATGATGAACCAACATGCCTATAGAATCATAATATTTGATAGAATTGTTTCAAGGATGAATCACAACAAAACCTGAGGTTTCTGTGATGAAGCCTGAAAAAGTTTGCAAAAAGAAAATGATCTTGACCTATATCTTAAATCAGAGTTGTCACTGGTTTATCAAAACCTGCAAGTGACATCTTATTGATAATCAAAAGCCTATAATCATGATGTTTAGTGGAGGTTTCTAGGATGAAGCTTGACCAAGTTTGAGACAAGACGACCTTGACCCATACTCAAGGTTGCAGGGGTCAACTTCTTCTATTACGTAACCCAAGAGTGTTAATGAATGTCAATGTGATATTAATGTATTTGTGAAGGTTTGATAAGAAAGTGGCCTAAATCTATGTCTGGACGTGAATTAAACTCCTGTAATATTAAAAGTATGCCAAATTCAGTGAAACTTCATTCATATTGGTTTGGGACCCATTATTCTGATACATTTTGATGATTATATATATATTGTGATATTTCTGGCACTATAATGCATGTGCAATTTTTGTGGCAATTGACAAAATGATAGTAGTTACGTAAGTCTATGATGTATTAGACCCAATTTTATCTGTAAATGTCAGTGTAAAATAACCTGTTAGAGTGGAGCAGTGGAAGTTTTGCCTTGTAGCAGCATTTGGGGGATATCTACAGTGCTTTAATTAAAACAGCCTTCCTGCCCCATCATCATGGTTGTCATGATGTAGGCATTTTCTCAGTCATCAAACAGTAATACATGTCATTTGCTTTTTTTTGTTTTATTTTTAGAGAGAAATCTGAATTTCTATGACTAAATTAAATAACTTCAGTTTGAGTTTTATTGTGAATTTCATATCCAGCATTTCAATATTGGTAACATTTGTGAAATTAAATCTTTAAGCAAAACTCTTCTAAAGCAGACGTTTGGTCTTTGTGCTTGACCACGCATTGTCTGGTACGTTGCAGAAAATTTATAATCTCTTGAAAAACATGAAAAAAATGTTATACAAACATGAACATGTTTCATTTTAAAAACATGAAATTTTCTCCTTTGCATTGATAACCATTTTGTTTAAAAATATTGGTGAGAACTATTTTCAATAGCATGATAATGGGTATAGTACTTCAGGTGAGATATCCTGTGTTTTAAGCAAATTCAAATAACTGTACTTCTGACAAATGACTAGTCTACTTACAGAAATGCTATTCAAATCAATATGTTTTAGGTAAAGATTACTTCTACCACTAAACATCTTGTGTATCCAATTTCAAAAAATGGTTGTAAACTCCAACTTTTTCATGATATTGGCCTGGTTCCCAGCTAATGGTTAAATGATGACGAGGCTGTGCATCTGATTCAATTTTGTGTGAGGTGCATATACTGTTACCTGACCTGGTGTTGTTCTGTCACATGCGTCCTGCTTGGAAACGACGTCATATCTTGAGTACCTCTTAACAGATACCAATAAGGTATGGAATAGGACGTAAATATTACAGATATTTTCTAGTATGCGTTAATCTGTCTCTTTCCTTAGGATTAATGACTCAATGTTGACAAGTAGTATTGTTTTTTGTCTAGACAAACCCTCTTTCACACTTGAACTAATTAAATGAAACTTTGCACATATCATTTTTATGCTCTAAGGTCATGCTCCTCAGTATTCATCAGTGCCCCACAGGTGCCTTATGTACGGTAATCAGGATTTTTATCTGTCTGTCTCCAGTCTACCTGCATGTCTGTCTACCTTTCTGTCTGTTTCAACACAAAATCTCAGGTTCTCTTGGGCCAATTGCACTCAGCTGTGAGAGTGATTTTTGGGTCCTGATCTCAAAAGTCAAGGTCACAGTTACTATAAATGAAATTGGTTTAAGTTTGAAGATTTAAGTTGTAAATATTTTGCTGTGACATTATGAAAGTCAAGGTTGCAAGTTCAAATTCTACTTTGCATTTTTAAGTACTTTAATTCCTGATAAAGATTGAAGCAAAACTGCATGTCAAGAATCAACTGAAAATTCACTGACTACAAGTCAATGTTATAAGGTCCTATAACTGGAAGATACTTTATTGTATCAAAACATAATCAAGTAAAATTGACCAGAACCTAATAAAGAATCACCTTATCAAAGTTCAAGGTCAATGGATTCAAAGTCACAGTTACATTTACCAGGTTAATATTTTGTCATGACATAATTAAGAATAACCAAACTAAAACAAGTAAGTGCATAATCAATTTGACGCCAATGTCAACATTCTTTTTCTGAACTGATAAATAATTTTGTTTCAGTGTACTGGAAAGGGGATTTTAATTCAATGAAGAGACACTATGTTGCAGGTTACTACAGATGATAATTAAAACTTGTGAACTAGACAAATTCCCATCACATGACACACAATCACTTACTACATTGTTTGCACAATTTTGGTGTTAATAAACATGTATCCTAGATGGCATGGAAAGTCTAAAGAATATATAAAAAATACATACAAGAAGAAATGACAAGTTTTTTTCAGTCTGTTTAGAACCTTTGAAAAAAATCTTTTTGAAATTTTAAATCTGTCTTGGGCCTTTTTTTACCAATTGTCTTGTCTTGGCTAGAGTTGTATTTAATTTTCAGTGTAAGTTAAACATGAGACTATATACCTTCATTGAATTAACCCTGCCTGTCCAAGGAGATGGAATTGATAGCCCTTTTTCCTTCAGTGATATATATATGTACATTTACTACCACATGCATAACCCACAGTACATTTGCTAGGGAAACATCAGATTTTTTTTGTAATCTGCACGTGTTGCAGGTATAGATTTAAGGACAGTTTTTATGAGGCAGAGAGTGTTTCAGTGTGCTAGCTTCTTTAATGCCTTTGACTATCCTTGCTTATCTATATCAAACCACATTTTTATGGAAACTGTGTAATAATTTTTATGGTGTTTGTTGGGTAAACAGTCTTTATGCTCCCTGAAAAAACTTTCAGGGGAGCATTTAATTGCTACTTTGTCCATCTGTCTGTGTCCGGAGCATAACTTTGCCCACTATAACTTGGTTTATACATTATTGACGTGAGTTGTGATGTGAACTGTACATGTACCAAATTCAGGGCCCACAATCCCTCAATTACAGAGTTATTGCCCTTTGTTTAAATTTCGTGTATGGAGCATAACTTTGCCTACAGTTAAGCAAGGATCATGAACCTTGGTGTATACATTGATCATGTACACTACACCAAATACAGGATCCTACACTTCTCAATTACAGAATTATTGTCTTTTGTTAAAACTTTCTTGTTTAGAGCATAACTTTGCCTTCATTTGAAATAGGGTAATGAAACTTGGTGTATACCTTGATCATATAAAGGTAATGTGGAGTGTGCCAATGTTAGGGCCCGCAAAACCATCATTACAGAGTTATTGCCCTTTGTCTAAATTATGTGTACTTTTTCAAGGAGCATGCATCAGTTTCAGTGATACTCTTGTTACATTCTTCTGATTAGGTGCTGTTCCTGAATGTTGTACTTCTTTTTACTCCGGTGTGACATTTTTTCTGGATCATATGCCGTGGCTTTTTTCCTCAGTGGTTGAGCGTGTGGCTTATACACCAATGCAGTTTATACATGGACGAAAAAAAAATCAGCAGAATGAAAAAAAAAATTAAAAAATAAAGCATATCGTCTGGACATCGGTTCAGGACCATTATGTATATCGGAACGGAATGACCTTTTTGTCAAGGCCTACTGTATGCATTATTGATCTGCATGACCTGGTACCTGAAGCAGACCGTCTAGAACTGTCAGTTGCAACTGTATACAGGATAATTTTCCGATTGAAATAAAAATAACATTTTCGTGGATTCAATTAATCATATACCTTTCTAATATGAATCACAGTAACATCTTCTGAACTTTCATGGTTGCTTCTGAAGCCAAAGCGGAAGTTTACAATAGTTTATAATAGTCCGTTGCATTCTGGGATCGATACATCATCAGGTCAAATTCTGCCATGCTTGCTTACGCTAAGAATGGCTTCGTGTAACTTTCCAGAAATAATATGGGAATTTTGTCAACATGCAAGACCTTTCACAGTACAGACATGGGTGGAGATATTATTAAGTGATTGCTTCTTTACATTTTTCAAACACATCAATAAAATAAAGGACTATCTGTGTATAATTCATTTGCAATTTTATATTAAATGTTTCGCTGACAATCTTGATAAATTGTCTAGAGTTGTCTGTTATGTCAACAGACTTTGGTTAACATAACGGTTAATCACCACATCATAAGAAAGGGTGCACCATATATTCTGGTGCATCTTATACGTGGATCAAATTGAAAAAAAAAATGCTGAAAAATAGCCCTGCGGCTTATGTTTAGTTGTGGTTTATAGCCTGGAAAATATGGTACATACACTGTGTAAAGTTGACATGGTGCTACAGGTTACTGTTTGATTCTTTGACCATTTTGCTTTTATGATTAAAAGGTATATATCTTCTGATCAGATGTAAAATTTTTACTTTATGTCTCTTACTTCTTCAGGTATGACTGTATTTCCATTTGATTTTTATAACCTATGTTGACACAGATCATGTGTCTTCAGAATCTTGAGCAGTTCAAAACTTGTTATTTTCAAATTAGTGTTTCAGAAGGAAGTCTATATTAACATATTTCTGATTGCATGCATTTTCAACCATTGATATTCCCTTTACTAAACAAATTTTTAATTCTAAATTTTTATCATAAATATAATTTACCTGTTTATGCCTAATTAACCTGTGATGCAAATTATGTTCTCGTTACATTGTGTTATAAGCTTTCTGTTAGTGCTGGCTTTCAACACAGTATACAATGCTTAACAATCTCTTTTAACATCGACAATATAAAATGGCTGCGAACGTTAGCAGCAGTAACAGATCAAATCAATAGAAACATATAATCATGATGTGAGTGGATCTTACTATGTAAAAAAATAAATACAGCTACAGGTCAGAAAAGTTTTACAGTTGCAAGCTAAAATCATTGTGTTTTTTTTAAAAATTGGCTACAAAATACTGTCATCTCCACCGCAACAGACCAATTACTAGTCTACTATAGGCTATAGACTGAGCACTTCTCTCATAGTTAGGCAACTGATCCAATACTTTTTTCCAAGGCAACAGACTGAAAGCTGTTCTGCGAGTGTAGACCCATTATAATTCCTATTATCCTAGGCAACAAACCAAACACTTCTTCCTACAAGGAAAGCAACTGTTCTCCTTAAGGCAACAGACCCATTAAAACTACTAATATCCAAGGCAACAGAACAAATACTGTTTTCCTAAGCAATGGATCAAATACTTTTCTAGGCAACAGACCAAATACTATTTTCCATGGCAACAGATTAAATAATAGTCTTCCAGCAACAGAGTCAATGTTAATCTTTTAGGAAACAGACCAACTATTACTCTTAGGCATCAGACCAAATACCAGTACTAGTCTATTAGACAACAGACCAAATACTAGTCTATTAGGCATCAGACCAAATACTAGTCTGTTAGGCATCAGACCAAATACTAGTCTATTAGACAACAGACCAAATACTAGTCCATAAGACAACAGACCAAACACTAGTCTATTAGACATCAGACCAAATACTAGTCTATTAGGCATCAGACCAAATACTAGTTTATTAGACAACAGACCAAATTCTAGTCTATTAGGCATCAGACCAAACACTAGTCTATTAGACATCAGACCAAATACTAGTCTATTAGACAACAGACCAAATACTTGTCTATAAGACAACAGACCAAATACTAGTCTATTAGTCATGAGACCAAATACTTGTCTATTAGGCATCAGACCAAATACTAGTCTATAAGACAACAGACCAAATACTAGTCTATTAGGCATCAGACCAAATACTAGTCTATTAGCTATCAGACCAAATACTAGTCTATTAGACAACAGACCAAATACTAGTCTATAAGACAACAGACCAAATACTAGTCTATAAGACAACAGACCAAATACTAGTCTTAGACAACAGACCAAATACTAGTCTATTAGGCATCAGACCAATTTTTAACAATTGTTTTCTAAGGCAATATGGTATAATATTGATCTTCTAGGCAACAGACAAAACATCGACAACAGACAAAACATCGAGTAACTAATAGTCTCCTCAACAATGGACCAGATACCAGTTTCCAGCTAGGCAACAGACAAAATTGTTGTCCTCCAGTGTGACATTTTAAGTACAGGGGTACTTGCCCACCAACACTGGTTTCAGGTCTGTTAGTACTCTAGTTTCCTGCCACAGTAAGATGCCTTGCAGGCTTACGGCCATACAGAAGTGATTGATATAAGTCAATATAACCTGATTGACAATTCTTTTTAAAGAAAGCTCATAGTTCAAACTACCCAAATATTGTCTCCTCCACATTGACAGTTTAAATTCCAATGTTTCTTTACCGCTCTGCTGGCGTGGCTTTTATATACATGGTCAGACTGCCCTGCTAACACCTATCTCACAACCTTTAAGAAACCTGATTAAAGCATGCAATCAATAATTCAGGCCAATCCTTGGTCACTAAGTTTATTTGCAAAATTATCAGCCAGCTGATACATAGCCAGAGGTCTACCTTATAGACTTTCACACCTGTACATGTACTGGGGCGTCATCAGCATGTTGCTCTCAATTGACTATTTATAAATTGAAAACCTGGAATGATGTTTTGTGTATCCAAAGTTGAAACTTTCAAAAACAAGATGTAACCACCATGAATGAACTTCATATAGGAAAACAATACACCTGATGGTTTAACATATGTAGGTGGGCCAATTGATGGTAATTAAGTCTCTTGGCTTTGTTAACTGTAACTGCATGTTATTCAAGGAGGTTTTAGACAATATGGATTACAAAATTCCTGAAATTATTGTTTCTTGTGAAGAGGTAAGCATTTTTTTTTTTTTTTTTGTGTGTGGAATTTGTAAAAAAAATGTTATCGTATCTTATTGAACATTTTGGTAAAAACTACGTAGAAGAGGTTTGAAGGTATTAGAATGTGTTAGAGGTATAAATTCAGTGTTTAAGTTATTAAGATAAGTATGATAAGTGCACTAACAGTACACACTCCAGCTCCTATTTGATCTTCAGAATGTTCACATTTTGCACAGTTACTGTTTAAGATAACTTGTCAGAATCAGCTCCACATCATTGTATATACACAAATCTGTAAATGGACGCTCTACATATTCTCATTTCTACCTGTGTAATACTGGTCTGTCCAGGGCAATATACACCCAGGTTCACTGTTCTCTTATTACACACCCACCCATGCAATACAGGCACGTGCATGTAGAAAAGTGATGTGGCCCTTTCCAATTAACTTCATCTCCTAATACAATGTTCATTTGCACATATGTGTAGAAATAAGTATTTGTAGTGACTGTTTATGTCTTGTTTTAATTTTTTAGTGTAAACTTTGTTTTCCAAATTCAGTTACCGAGAATTAATTGTCAATTAAATGCATAATATAAAATGTGATATTTGTAGTATGTTGTCCATATCTGAAGCTAATTTTTTTCCAACATATTAGAATTAGGAAAGAGAGAAAAATACTTTCTCATATGTCAAGATGAAGGTTTGGATATTTGCTCCTCACAAATCTATACAAGGACACTCCTCACAAATCTGTACAAGGACACTCATCAGAAATCTGTACAAGGACACTCATCAGAAATCTGTACAAGGACACACCTCATAAATCTGTACAAGGACACTCATCAGAAATCTGTACAAGGACACTCATCACAAATCTGTACAAGGACACTCCTCACAAATCTGTACAAGGACACTCCTCACAAATCTGTACAAGGACACTCATCACAAATCTGTACAAGGACGCTCCGCACAAATCTGTACAAGGACACTCCTCACAAATCTGCACAAGGACACTCATCAGAAATCTGTACAAGGACACACCTCATAAATCTGTACAAGGACACTCATCAGAAATCTGTACAAGGACACTCATCACAAATCTGTACAAGGACACTCCTCACAAATCTGTACAAGGACACTCCTCACAAATCTGTACAAGGACACTCCTCACAAATCTGTACAAGGACGCTCCGCACAAATCTGTACAAGGACACTCATCAGAAATCTGTACAAGGACACACCTCATAAATCTGTACAAGGACACTAATCACAAATCTGTACAAGGACACTCATCACAAATCTGTACAAGGACACTCATCAGAAATCTGTATAAGGACACTCCTCTCAAATCTGTACAAGGACACTAATCACAAATCTGTACAAGGACACTCCTCACAAATCTGTACAAGGACACTCCTCTCAAATCTGTACAAGGACACTAATCACAAATCTGTACAAGGACACTCATCACAAATCTGTACAAGGACACTCATCACAAATCTGTACAAGGACACTCCTCACAAATCTGTACATGGACACTCATCACAAATCTGTACATGGACACTCCTCACAAATCTGTACAAGGACACTCCTCTCAAATCTGTACAAGGACACTAATCACAAATCTGTACATGGACACTCATCACAAATCTGTACAAGGACACTCCTCACAAATCTGTACAAGGACACTCATCAGAAATCTGTACAAGGACACTCCTCTCAAATCTGTACAAGGACACTAATCACAAATCTGTACAAGGACACTCCTCTCAAATCTGTACAAGGACACTCATCACAAATCTGTACAAGGACACTCATCACAAATCTGTACAAGGACACTCATCAGAAATCTGTACAAGGACACTCATCACAAATCTGTACAAGGACACTCCTCAGAAATCTATACAAGGACACTCATCACAAATCTATACAAGGACACACCTCAGAAATCTGTACAAGGACACTCCTCACAAATCTTTACAAGGACACTCATCAGAAATCTGTACAAGGACACTCCTCACAAATCTGTACAAGGACACTCCTCTCAAATCTGTACAAGGACACTCCTCACAAATCTGTACAAGGACACTCCTCACAAATCTGTACAAGGACACTCCTCTCAAATCTGTACAAGGACACTAATCACAAATCTGTACAAGGACACATCTCAGAAATCTGTACAAGGACACTCCTCTCAAATCTGTACAAGGACACTAATCACAAATCTGTACAAGGACACTCCTCACAAATCTGTACAAGGACACTCCTCTCAAATCTGTACAAGGACACTAATCACAAATCTGTACAAGGACACACCTCAGAAATCTGTACAAGGACACTCATCAGAAATCTGTACAAGGACACTCATTAGACATATCAAGTCAGTGTGATGGAATTTTTCAGGATGACTATACAGATAGCCTGATGAATCAGTGGTTAAAAGATACGTTCAGAATTTTGAGGTCCTTGAAGGTTAGAAATTGGTCTTTACTCCATTTTTCATCTTAATTGTATTTATAAATGTGTTGGTTCATTACAATCGGAAAAAGGGAGTACTGTATGAAATATATCAGAAACACTCATGAATTTTTCATATCATTAAAAAAGACATAAAAAGAGAGAACATGCAATCAATAGTTTCTCATGAAATCAGAATGGTTGATTCTGACAATTCAAAGTTTTTCAATATTTCAGATGCTTTCTGAAATTGAAGTTGAAAACATCTTCCAAACCATAAAACCAAACCAATAAATTTGAAATTCCCACATCAATTAATTTTGAATTAACTGATAATTGAGATAACTTTGTAATGGCTATGTATGTAGCACAGACTCAACAAACTGGAATGATTTATCTCCAGTGAATGCCTGGCCCTTCATAGGAACTTCAAACTTCTGGGGAAAATAGAACCTTCGATTGTATTGCAAAGAGGACATCAACTGTATCAAAGGATGGGAAAAAATGTATTTACCTTATTTGGTATGGCTATTTATTTCATGGGTTGTCAGGGTGATTGCCAGGATTTGAAAGGTGGAGTGTGGTGTCATCTACTCAACCATATAGGATTTTGCTTTCGACCAACTTTGCCAACAAGAATTATTGATAGACATATCTGTTAAGTTGTCAGACATCTAGACAGATCTGTTGAGTTGTCAGACATCTAGAAAGATCTGTTAAGTTGTCAGACATCTAGACAGATCTGGTAAGTTCTCAGACATCTAGACAGATCTGTTAAGTTGTCAGATATCTAGACAGATCTGGTAAGTTGTCAGACATCTAGACAGATCTGGTAAGTTGTCAGATATCTAGGCAGATTTGGTAAATTGTCAGACATCTAGACGGATCTGTTAAGTTGTCAGATATCTAGACAGATCTGGTAAGTTGTCAGACATTTGGACAGATCTGGAAGTTGTCAGATATTTACAAATACCTGTTAAGTTTTCAGACATCTTGACAGATCTGGTAAGTTGTCAGACATCTAGACGGCATGGTACATCTGCTCAAAACTCAAGTCACCTACATTGTATTCAGTGTAGATGAATCTACCAAATTGGCACAGGACTCATTTTGAGCAGTGTACTAATAACACTAGAGATGTTTCCTCTTGAAAGAACCTCATGGTCATTTACTTTGTACGAAGTTGTCAAAAAGCACTTGAGCCTTAGCGCACTTCACCCATGGGGAAGTCTATTGGGTAACCGCAGCCAAAACACTGACAGAAAATGGAGCAGTTTATGGTTTTGTTCTGTCAGATTTCTGGAACCTGGAAACATTTGGATGATGATGGAAGCAGAATTGAAAATGTAAAGGCCTCTGGTCATATTTATTGGATAAAAAACATGAAGTATGTGAAGGAGTAAGCCCATGCAGGGCTAGAAAAAAATATTTCCAGCTACTTGTCTGTCGGGCAAGTGTAACTTGAAATTCACTTGCCCGAATCCAATATTTACTCACCAGAAGAAAAAAGGCAACAAAACATAATTTAAGGAACACAAATTTAATTATCAATTTCTATATCAAATGTTTGAACTCAACACTTGCTTTTATTGTTTTACTCATATTTAATTCACTGTTAACGCGAGCGAGAACATCGACTTTTTGACAGTAACTACGTACACAAAGCAACTTTGTTTACACATTTGTGGTTTTTGCATAGTGTGGATCAGCCAGAGTCTTGATACTTGGGGTAAACAAGGATACTACATCAATGTATTTGATTGACTATCAGTGGATTTCAATTAATTTTAAGAGTGTTTAAGTTGATAAACGTCATTTATTATGGAATATTCAATAGTCAGAACTATAAATTTCACTCGCCCGCCGGACAAGTAGCTGAAACAAATCACTCGCCCACAAGTAGCTTTGACTCGTGTAGACGAGCGGACGAGTGGATTTCGCTAACCCTGCCATGGTGTACTTACACTAGAACTGTCAAAAATCAAACAGGACTGATTTTTGACAGCTATATAAAATAACTGAAAGGACAGAGTAAATGTCATTCAAAAACTTCTTCCTAGAGGAAGATCTTTATAGAAGAATTGGTCACAGTGTAAAATGCCCAAATTGGTTGTTAAGGAATGGACAGGTCAATGGCATCAGCTGTTGGTTGTTTTAATTTTATTAACATCATAGTCAAGTAATTTTGTAGATTTATTTGTGTTGGTTATGTTCTTGCATAGGCTGGTGTAAATGCAGTATGCATGTATGATTGGGCCACTGCATGATGGAAAGATTGTTAGTGCCATCACACTGAAACGACAGAACCTTTACACAGTTTCATGAAATCCATGGCAGTCACATTACAACAGTAATCAGTTCTTTTTACTATACTGCAGTTGTTATGTAAATCAGATTTGAACAATTTTTTACAAATCTGTGAGGTCCACAGGAGTTCATAGGTCACCAGAGGGCTGACCATCTTTTGAACAGGTTAGTTGATCATGAGACACTTGCAGTCCCTTTAAGAATGGTTTACTAGAGGGAAAGGCTGATGGGTGTTTATGCATCTGTCAAAATTAAAGAAAATTAATTTGTCCCAGTATCAACCAGCATGTGGTCTGTGTATACTTAAATAATTTGTTATAGGTTCAAGCACATTAAATAGGTCTGATATTGGTCTAAATCATGCACCTTTGCTTTTTTTTTTACAATTTTTTCATATTTCTATATATACTTTACCTGTATGGAGATTATGCTAGGCAGGTAAATTATAAATCCTAAACCTGCAGTTGAACTTTTGACCCCTTAGTGCTGTGATTGGTGGTGGAGTAGGTTGACTTGCCATATTGATGTAGACATGTGGCTTTAGTTAAATTAGGACCGTTTGAACTCTCATAACATTACTGATTTCATTGTTGATAACATAGAGTAAACATTCATTGGTTGTTCAAGTTTCACTGTGTGGTTAATTTGTGATGGTGAGATCAAAAGGGCATGAAGTATGAATTCTATTTTTTTGTAAATCTATATCAGTGATGGGTTATATTTGTGCAAGGGAATTGATTTCTGTGTGATTTATCAACCCAATTAGTAACAAATATGCCTCATATTTGATTTCTGTTTACAAACTTCTACATAAAGTATGGGTAATGCAGCATTTAGGAGCTCAAAAAGATAAAACAGAGCAATTAAGTTGGTCAAAAGGAAATCCATGTAACAACCATATAAATTGATTTTGAATATTTCTGCAAGTATCCATTGAAGAATTGAAAATGTGAGTGCCCTCACAATACAAAGGTCATGCATGTAGTTTAAATAGGAATGAATGCTTCCTTTTCAATGCCTATTCATTGTAAGGACAATTTTTGGCCTGGTTGCACATAGTGCAAATCCGGGTTATAGTATGGTGAATGTCGGCGGGTGGGAAAAGAGGTACCAGTTTGTTGAATCAACTCTTCCTAGAGTTTTTGATGTAGAAGCTTGAAACTTTGTAGGATGTTTATGTATATGTTGAAGATGTGCACCTTATATTATGGATTCATTCTGCACATTTTTCTGGATTTTCCGGGCTTTGGAACTTAGTCATTTTCCATGGTTTGACAGGGAAAAGTATTACAATACCAATATTAAATTGTGTACAGCAATGTTTCACTGAATTATTTTCTATGATTATAACATCTTCAAAATAGTTCAATGGTACTCAAATTCAATATCAAGTTACGACGTCAAAATACTGTAAGTTTTAAATTCGCGCTTTGAAAGCAAATTGCGATTATAGCCCCCGCCAAATAAAAACACTTTACAGTACAAAGATAAAGAACGAAGCTGTCAAGTTCTTAGCCCACCATCCATAGTGGGCTGATCAAATCAACAGTCGTCTGTGGTCCATCATCTGTTGTCCATTTCTGAAACTTTTCTTGTTATCACAGTTTCTCAGAAACTACCACAAGAATCTTCCTGAAATTCCACATATAAATCACCTTGGGGCCCTAGATGTCCATTGTCTATTTTTTTAACAACTCCGAATCAAAAATGACTGCAACTTCTTTCTTCAAATGCCTTTCTTCTGCACCAATTCATAAAATACAACTGGACTTTCTCTCTTATAACATATATTCTACATATTCAACAAATGAAACACCTTTAATTGTCTTATAAATACCATATAAAATTGCACTCATCCTGCAACCGGCCAGTTGTGGCTTTGCCCCATATTTTTTATGTAATTGTGACCTGCAGGTACTAAGATCAAGGTCAATGTTATTGTCAATATGTAATAGAAATTCTGGAGGTTTTCTGTTCTTCAGAATATAAGTTAGAACTACTCCAGCATTTCATATATACATTTTGTGAAGCAGTTTTATGAGGAATACTTGAATGAGATTCTGCACATTGATAACTCCTATTTGCTTGTCTTCATCACCTAAAATTTGACTTGGTATCATCATATAATCGTTTTGGTTACCTTGAAATAAATCTAGTTATCATTGATATTTTATCGCTTTCCTCTGCCTGGCTTTAGATTTTTCATGAAGCCATGTACCATACTTATCTTAACAATATACTATTCACCTCTGATTTTTTACTTTTACTTTCAATTATTGTCATAAACAGTGTTTTTAATCTTTTAACAATATACTAAAGGCCAAATGTAAATCCTGACTGTTTAAAATGTTTGTCTTGTTGCGAACCTGCAGATTATCAATGTTGAATTATCTGGCTGTTAATCATTATAAAATTGAACAATGATGCCAATTTACACATTTTAGTATGATTGAATCGGTCACTGCATCACACTATTGACTGAGTTGTCATTCTTTCAATTAACGTTCAGACCATGATAATTTCAGCTAGCTTTGTATGAAACCTAGTTGGTCATCAATTTTCAGGTGTTCTCCTCTCTATTGGTGATATCAAATGAAACCAGGTAACCTAGGTATGGTGGGGTTGGACAGTACATATATTACAAATGAACTTTTATGAACATTTTTTTTAAAGAAAAGTGAGTTACAATTTATATGTAGGTGAAGAAACAAAATGTGTTCTTTTAAGTTAATCACCATGCAAGCTTCTATTTGAGACAGCCTTGCAGCGCTTTCCTTTAGAAGCATATGGTGATTTATATTTTAGGAAACAACAAACATAGTGCTGACCTGGGCTTGTTCATTTATTTCAGAAATCAGATATTTCAGAACTTTAAAGAATTTTTAGGATCTGTAAAGGATTAGTATAAGGTCCCCTGATATCTTAGATCTTCACTGATAAATGATAACATTTCACAGTAGGCTATTTCTGTATCATGTGCAGACAATATACCTTTGTTTAAAATTCTTCATTTGCCTTATCGCAGTGCATTAGGAGGGTTCTATAGTAAATTCAAATATATTCCAGTACGTAACATATTTTCATTAACATGGAAGATGATATGAAGAAATAAAGTATGTCTTTATCAGATATGTTAATTTTGATATCTTTTCCATACTTTTGTTTATTACAAATCAGTTTGACCCATTGCCTCAGTTACTATAGTAGGGGAACACAGGTTTGACCTCCTCATTCAGGTACTACAGTAGGAGAATACAGGTTTGACCTACTCCTTCAGGTACTGCAGTAGGGGAACACAGGTTTGACCTCCTCCTTCAGGCACTACAGTTGGAGAACACAGGTTTGACCTCCTCCTTCAGTCACTACAGTAGGGGAACACAGATTTGACCTCCTCATTCAGTCACTACAGTAGGGGAACACAGGTTTGACATCCTCCTTCAGGTATTACAGTAGGAGAACACAGGTTTGACCTCCTCCTTCAGGTACTACAGTAGGAGAACACAGGTTTGACCTCCTCATTCAGTCACTACAGTAGGAGAACACAGGTTGTTTGACCTCCTCCTTCAGTCACTACAGCAGGAGAACACAGGTTTGACCTCCTCCTTCAGTCACTACAGTAGGGGAACACAGGTTTGACATCCTCCTTCAGGTATTACAGTAGGAGAACACAGGTTTGACCTCCTCCTTCAGGTACTACAGTAGGAGAACACAGGTTTGACCTCCTCATTCAGTCACTACAGTAGGAGAACACAGGTTGTTTGACCTCCTCCTTCAGTCACTACAGCAGGAGAACACAGGTTTGACCTCCTCCTTCAGTCACTACAGTAGGGGAACACAGGTTTGACATCCTCCTTCAGGTATTACAGTAGGAGAACACAGGTTTGACCTCCTCCTTCAGTCACTACAGTAGGAGAACACGGATTTGACCTCCTCCTTCAGTCACTACAGTAGGAGAACACAGGTTTGACCTCCTCATTCAGTCACTACAGGAGGAGAACACAGGTTGTTTGACCTCCTCCTTCAGTCACTACAGCAGGAGAACACAGGTTTGACCTCCTCCTTCAGTCACTACAGTAGGGGAACACAGGTTTGAAATCCTCCTTCAGGTATTACAGTAGGAGAACACAGGTTTGACCTCCTCATTCAGTCACTACAGTAGGAGAACACAGGTTGTTTGACCTCCTCCTTCAGTCACTACAGCAGGAGAACACAGGTTTGACATCCTCCTTCAGGTATTACAGTAGGAGAACACAGGTTTGACCTCCTCCTTCAGTCACTACAGTAGGAGAACACGGGTTTGACCTCCTCCTTCAGTCACTACAGTAGGAGAACACAGGTTTGACCTCCTCCTTCAGTCACTACAGTAGGGGAACACAGGTTTGACCTTCTCCTCGGGTACTTTTTCTGATGTTTATTACTTGGGATACTGATGATGGAACTGTAGTTTCACAAACTGGCTTTATCTATTTCTAATGAACTGAGGTCAGCTTATGATTTGTTTATGAATGAATAGCCAAATAGATACATTTGACAAGAAGGTAGTAAGTCAATCAGCATGTGGGTGTTATCTGTTTTGGATGCAGTGTTATAATTAACTGTAGAGCTAAGGTGGTAGATAGCATATGGATCTTGTTCCTTTTTAAGACTGAGATAATCTCTATACTGTCAGGATAATGTTGAGCGCTACATTATAGGAACATGTTTAACCCTCACAATAAAATACACTTCATATATATTATATTCTGTATTTCTGTAATTACAGGTGTCAATAAAAGGTTTCTATGGTAACCAAGTATTGTGTTGAAAATAACCATTCACTTGTACATTGAAATATTCTGACAATACGTTATAAATATTACAATTATTCTTAATCTTGAAAGAAACTGAAATGAAAATTTCTGATGGAGAATTCTGTTTCATTGTAACCACAGCAACAGGTCATATCACTTTTAGAATGATCACATTTGAATTGAGTATTTTTCTCTAATCTTCCAGTTAAAGCACATACAAAATTGGTGCTTATGATTTATGAGGGGCTAAATTAGAAGATGGAAAATAGTAGGAAGAGGGGCTAGTGAGGAGAGACTGAAGGACGGATGTTGTAAATCTTGAAAGAGTGACTTGTGGGTAAAGACTAAAAGATTGAAGTTCTAATACTGGAAAGACCACAAGTGGGGAGAGACTTAAGGATTGGAGTTGTAATGCTGGAAAGAGGGGCTGGTGGGGAGAGACTAAAGGATTGAAGTTGTAATGCTGGAAAGAGGGGGTGGTGGAGAGAGACTGAAGGATTGAAGTTGTAATGCTGGAAAGAGGGGGTGGTGGGGAGAGACTAAAGGATTGAAGTTGTAATGCTGGAAAGAGGGGCTGGTGGGGCAAGACTAAAGGATTGAAGTTGTAATGCTGGAAAGAGGGGCTGGTGGGGAGAGACTAAAGGATTGAAGTTGTAATGCTGGAAAGAGGGGCTGGTGGGTAGAGACTAAAGGATTGAAGTTGTAATGCTGGAAATAGGGGCAGGTGGGGAGAGACTAAAGGATTGAAGTTGTAATGCTGGAAAGAGGGGCTGGTGGGTAGAGACTAAAGGATTGAAGTTGTAATGCTGGAAAGAGGGGCTGGTGGGAAGAGACTTAAGGATTGAAGTTGTAATGCTGGAAAGAGGGGCTGGTGGGGAGAGACTTAAGGATTGAAGATGTAATGCTGGAAAGAGGGGCTGGTGGGGAGAGACTAAAGGATTGAAGTTGTAATGCTGGAAAGAGGGGCTGGTGGGGAGAGACTTAAGGATTGAAGATGTAATGCTGGAAAGAGGGGCTGGTGGGGAGAGACTAAAAGATTGAAGTTGTAATGCTGGAAAGAGGGGCTGGTGGGGAGAGACTTAAGGATTGAAGTTGTAATGCTGGAAAGAGGGGCTGGTGGGGAGAGACTTAAGGATTGAAGATGTAATGCTGGAAAGAGGGGCTGGTGGGGAGAGACTATATAACTGAAGTTGTAATGCTGGAAAGAGGGGCTGGTGGGAAGACTTAAGGATTGAAGTTGTAATGCTGGAAAGAGGGGCTGGTGGGGAGAGACTTAAGGATTGAAGTTGTAATGCTGGAAAGAGGGGCTGGTGGGGAGAGACTAAAGGATTGAAGTTGTAATGCTGGAAAGAGGGGCTGGTGGGGAGAGACTTAAGGATTGAAGTTGTAATGCTGGAAAGAGGGGCTGGTAGGGAGAGAGTTAAGGATTGAATTAACAATACTGGGAATAGTTGCAAGTGTGTAGAGCCTTAAAGATTGATGATGTGATACGAGGGAAGAGCTGGTAGGAAGTGACCCTACCTCAAAATGATCCTGACTGTATACAGGACGATAAGCTAACAAACAAGAAAACTTGCATAAAGTGGTTTAAAGAATTGAATCAAATAACAATCAGGAAACAGGACTATTCAAAACAATATTCTTTATGGGTGCTAAAATCTTTCACGATTTATCTAGTAAAAATTTTATTTGTCATAGGATACTAAAATATTTTCTCGATATCTTCTGAAGTACATAATACATAGAATTGATCTGGGACGTCTGAAGGTTGTAGTCGTTAACTCAAAAATATTGATACAGAATATTGTAAGAAAGCCAAGGCCCTGTAACACTGAGAGGTCATTCCTGTATTGACTGACTGCCGGTTCTTGGCATCTGATGTGTAAGTTGACCTTCCTGACCTCCAGCAAGCTGTTAGAATAGCCCAAATGAATGATCAAAGTCCCAAAGCTGGATTCTTGGGGTGAGGAACATAGAACATATATTTTATGTCATGACACAGAATTAGCACTAATGTTCTTAATCCCGTTTGACCATAGTTGAACCATACTGTTCCAAGTTCAGAGGATAGATAACAGGACTGAAAGGAAATATGATCTGATTATAAACAAATTGATCGCAAAAAAAGTCGTCATAACAGTCATAATATTATGTTCTTTTGGATAAGATATTCTCTGATCACAATATGTTAGAAAATTCATTAGTGACATTTCGATGACAACTTCACCTTCATCAGACAAATTATGCAGCGTGAAACATATTTCTATTGAGATATATCAATTGTATTGAATCTCATGATATTTCAAATCTAATTTTATTCTTGAAGGCTAGATTTTTTGCAAAGCTTTTTAAAATTGTGGGGATCTTAAAAAACAGGGACTATCTCCTTCACTTCTACAGACACATCTCTATGGTACATCACTGTTGCCTCGCCGGTCATGACAGACCTGATGTCTGTGAAGGTGCGGGTATTGCCACACAAAGTTTCAAATTATTTTGTATATACATCAAAATTTCTAGGTTGACTTCTCTAAAATTTACCTGTCAAGGTTACTATATGAATAGATTTGTGGCGATCAGCACTTCCCCTGTAATATTTTAGTTTGGTTTTCAATTTTTAGAATGCAAACTTCCAAAATTTCACTTAAATTGCTCACATTTCACAACGTTGTGTTGTTCAATGGAATCTACAAAGGACTACAGTAAGATAAAAGTTGCCTGTATGTATCAATATATCACTGAGGTAACAGGCCATCTGTCATCTGGTTTGTAATGTACAACAGGTAGTGTTACCTGTGTACTTGTGTAGCCTTTCTCACCTCTATCCATCATTACCCTATCGTTAATTTGTATGTAAAATGTAAACGTTAGTAAACACATTGATGTTGTTATTTATAGTAACAGCAAAATACTGGTAAAGAAAGAAACCTTTTTATCATTTCTTAATAGTATTGTCACCATTGAGAATAAACACTTTAAATAAGCATGACCTTGAGAACAAGGTCATATATCAACAGTGGGCAGATTTGTTATCCTTTTTTTTAGCAGTAGCAGTTTTTGACAAGATTTTGATAGCAAAACAGATTGGTGACATCGCACAAGTTATGACATTGTATCAGATGTAAGAACTTGATAGCAGAACAGATTGGTGATAACACACAAGTTATGGCATTGTATCTGATGTAAGAACATCATAGCAGAACAGATTGGTGACATCGCACAAGTTATGACATTGTATCTGATGTAAGAACATCATAGCAGAACAGATTGGTGACAACACACAAATTATGACATTGTATCTGATGTAAGAACATCATAGCAGAACAGATTAGTGACATCACACAAGCTATGACACTGTATTTGATGTCAAATCTATTAAATCAGTAGTGATTGAACAGTCAAAACTACTTGTAGGAGTAAGCAAGCATGCAACTGATCAGAGAAAGAATACCTTTGATTGTACAAAATACCTGATATAGTACATCTGTTGGTAATGTACATATACTCTTATGAACTTGCTACCTACCACAAGATTACTGATATCGAAAAATCTAATCTGACACCTATGGGACATAGTATGTATAATCTGACACCTTTGGGACATAGTATGTATAACTTGACACCTGTGGGACATGGTATGTATAATCTGACACCTGTGGGACACAACCTGTCAGTGAGATTTGCCTGTGTATTCTGACACCTGTGGGACACAACATGTCAGTAAGATTTGCTTCTGCAATCTGATACCTGTCTAACCTGGCACCACTGGATAACACAAAGTCAATGAAACAAGGCAGTGAGATTTACCTGTCTGATCTGAAGCCTTGTATTCATGCAATGGTTTGTCCATATTACAGACTTCTTCTTATGAGCTGTAATGCCTAGAATCATGATGTTAATGATCTATGGCTTATTCATCTGTAGAGGACAGGTTGCAAATTTGGTCCAAATATGACCTTGACCTTCTTATGCCTTGTATGTTAAATGCTTCAAAGTGAGTATAATAAGGTTGTCAGATGATGGATGAAAACTATCATCTCCAACATGATTTATTTGTGTTTAAATTACAAGGTAGTGAGAGTCAAAACATAAGAAAAAAAAATCATCAAATTAGTTGTTAAAAAAGTACAGCTTTCATATGAGGAATATATGATACAATGTAATGAGAGATGATTCATGTTTTATTATCAAACAATAGTTCAGTGTCATCAGTATAGTACAGACAAGACGATGTATTTAGTAATCATTGCATGGCTGAGAATTGGTTATAAATAGAATCTATTACAGACTATCATCTGTGATAATGAATTGTAATGGTCATGTCTGTCACCAGGCTAGACAAGACTTAACCAGGAATATTTACACTAAAACACCATTCCTGTGCTGTGGAGGCTGATTTCGTTTATTTAAGGAACAATATATAGTCTGTGTAACTCTCATTAGTCATTACAAATATATCTTTGGTGTAGAACTGCCTCCAGCCCAGGGTCTCATCACACTCACCTCTGCCCAGGACAAAGCTGGATGTATGATACTGTACTAGCAATGCTGTATAGAAATACAGGCTGCCAATATTGGCCTCGAAGGAGCAATAAAAACATTACAATTCTTCCCTTCTTCCATTGGTCATACCTAATGGGAGTTTGATCCAGTGTTACTATTAACAAAACCAAACATGTTGAAACATCATTGTTGAACTGTTATTTCAGGTACTAGTTGGTATTTACAATATGTAACTCCATTTGTAGCAGGTCCAACATCTTTAGATAGTAAGCAATGACAGTTACAGTTGCTTTACATCAAGGGTCCATTTGGGCTGTTGTCTGCCCATTGTGTTTCCTTCCCCTAGGGATTCTTGAATTTTTCCATGAATATTGAATGTTTCGGACCATAACCCCTCTTACTCCTTAGTTATGCTTGTTTGAATTTTAGGCAGCAAGATGTCATCCTTTGACAAAGTTTGTTATTCCTTTTTGTCATAGAGTACTTGATGAATAATTTGTAAATTGTGTATTAAGCACATTTAATTGGTCCTAACTTGTGCATGCTGAGTTTGACATTGAGATCGGATTCTATATCGATTCCAGTAGATAGATCAATTGACAGACTGACTTTTGAACTGACAAGTGGTATTGTTGACAGAATTATATGTCCAACAGATAAAAGAAGAAACATCTGATGTTTAACTGATGAAGATGTTATCAAAGTTTCTTTGGGATCTCCTATAAATCTGTGAGAAAGCATTGAGTGATGAATTGTACTTCAGTTATTAATTTAAAAGAAAATTTTTGAGAGATCCCAGTAAATCTGTTCACAGTGAGAATTCATTGAGTAATGTAATTTGGTTAATAGCTTATCAAAATGTTGAATGCATGTTCTTTACTTGTCTAAAAATGCTTTTTCACGATTCTGTTTTGTCTTTACAGGAGATTGTGGTACAGGAGGTAGATGAAGGACAGCCATGTTTGGTGTGTGGGGACCGATGCTCAGGCTTCAGGCAACACAAGTGGAGGTAAATTTCATATCACGATCAAAAGGAATTCAGATTAGTATCAGATGTAATCTGTTGTCCATCCATCTGTCCATCCATCCATCTAGCTGTCCATCCGTCTGACAACTATGATCTTCCTCTAGAAAACTATAAGCAGCTAAAAACTGATATTTGATCAGGAGGACTATTTAGGTTGGAGTACGCATATTTTTCTCATATGATTGAACGTTTTTTCAATGTCACAAGGGTAGAATAGTTTAATACCCATTAAGAATTATCATTCCAGAAGATGAAGGTTACTCATATTTGTTCAGGTAAAACATGGGATAGAGTTTTCTGAAGTTCTGCCCTGACCCTATTTTTGAATTAAGACTTACCTTCAAGTTCACAGAGGTCAAATATGCTAAAGTTGAAAAATCTTTTCTTGAAAATTGGGTGTCAGGTGAACTTTGTGTTATTGAAGATTGAGATTGTGGCTTTTGATGCAAATATCTCTGAAAAAATTTGCTGATTCTTGTTTCCTATCTATGCTTTGTGAATGCCATTTTAGAACACAGTTGTCTCCCTTTATAGATAACTTCATCTAGTGCCAGCTAGTTATCAATACTTGCTTTGACATGAGAAAAATTGAACCAGAGAAGCGCTGTTTTGTCAATAAAAATCCAGGCCTTTGCTCTCTATCAATTTATTATCATCCATAAATATGGTTTGAAAGCACAATATTACGTAAAAAGGAAATAAGATTTCCCCTCGATCATCTCTTCTTAATCAACAAACTGTCATTGGTCAATGATGGATGATCCTATAAAGCAACCTATTGACCAATCAGAAATCTCAAAACTGGTTAGTGCAGCTCCATCAGATATATACTCTATTTGAAGCATTGCTTTCAAAACAAATCATGTAGCTACGCATTGTGATAATATCAATTGTGTCATTTGATATTACCTTGAGTGTAGTGTAACATGATGATAACTTCATAAGTCTGTTTATTGTGGCAGAATGATGTAGCATGTAAGAATCTTGGATTGATATTATAGATCATTGTGAAAGGTCAAAGGTCGTTCCATATATAAAAAGTCATTTCATAGATGATTTCCTGATAATGAATGAATATAATGCAGGAATTTATTTACCTTTAAGATATTTGTTGACAGTGGTAAATCTGTACTGTGTGTGCTAGCCCATCATCATCAGATAGAATCACACAACATCTGTAATTCATCATCCCACATAAGTCATCTGTCGTCCTTTGTCCATCAGTCAATCCATCCATCTATTTCTCCATAAGCAGTTTTGTTTATTGAAAAGTACAAGATTGATCTTTCTTAAATTTCCTGTGTAGATTTCCTGATGTCCTTTGTTGTGCCTGTTAAATTTTTAGACTGATCAGAAAATGGCTGACAAATGATCATCTTTGATTTTAACATGAAATTTTGTTGTTACCAGTATGTCTTGAGAAGTACTTGATGTATCTTCCTCAGATCTAATATTATGAGCTCCTCTTTCTTCCTTGTATTTCCCAATCAGTTTTAGGACTGAACAGAAAAACAAGATGGCTGACAGTTAGCCATTTTGTATTTTGACAATTAAAGTTTGTTTTCACTATTTCTTAGGAATACAGGATGTTTTTTCTCAAATTTCCTATTTAATTTACACTAAGTTCCTAGTTATGGCTGAGAGGTGGGTATACTGGATTTTGACTATAAAGGTCTGTTACTGCTATTTCTTGAAAAGTACAAGACAGATCTTTCTGAAATTTTGTTTGTAGGATCCCATTGGTCCCTTGTTTTGGCCGTTTCATTTTTAGACTGATCAGGAAAACAAAATGGCGGCAGGCAACCATCTTGGATTCAGCAGTTAAAGAATATTATTCCTACTTCTTTGAGGGATTTTTAAATGTCATAAACAGAGGGAAGAAAAAAAAAGAAAGGAAAAGATCCAACTTTTAAAGAACAAATAAAGATTATATGATGATTGGCATCAAGGTCTCTCTGGGGTCTGTTGTGTATGGATAGATACAGATAGACCTTGATGGTCAGGTTGGAATGGGAGGTAGATCAGAAATTTATTGGAAACAATACAGGTGTTTTTAGTGCTTTAACATAAGAAGTCATAGATTAATAACATACACAATAATATTTTCAACAAATGTTTCAGTGTGAAGCAGAGAAGTTTCTCATGACCTGTTTAAGCCCACTATCATAAGTTGGTGGGCTTTTCAAATCGCCCTACGTCTGTGGTCCGTCCATCCATCCAAGAACATTTTTTGTTATTGTTATTTCTATAGAACTACTTGATGGATCTTTCTTAAATTTCTTAAGTAAGTTCCTCTTTGTCCTTAGTTGTGCCCATTTGATTTTGGGTCTGTTCAGGAAAAAGGAAATGGCCGACAGGCAGCCATCTTGGATTTTGACTTTGAAAGATTGTAATCACTATTTCTTGAGAACTACAGCATAGATCTTTCTCAATTTTCATGTGTATGTTTCTCTTGATCCCTAGTTGTGGCTGTTTGATTTTATGACCGATCAGAAAAACATAATGGCAGTCGGGCAGCCATCTTTGATTTCTCATAGTAAAGATTTTAATCTCTATTTCTTAAGAAGCACTGAATGGATCTCTCTAAAATTTCATACATAAGTTCCCTTTGGTCTCTACCTGTTCCTGTTTGATTTTGGGACTGATCAGATGAAACAAAATGGCTTCCAGGCGACCATTTTGGATTTGGCAGGTAAAGGTTATCATCATTATTTTTGCAAAGGAATGTTAAAATTTCTTATCATTAAGAGCAAAAACAAAGAAGAGAAATGAAGGGAAAAGATCCAACTTTCAAAGAGCAAACAAAGATCAGACAATGGTGGGTGTCGAGATCCCTCTGGGATCTCTTTTTTCTTATGGGATTTCTAGTTTTTGTATTGCCTTGGAACTGTAACAACATCATAACACTCATATATTTTTATTATTCAGGAGCACATGTCATACTTGCAAGTGTCCAAGAGATGCTCATGATATCTACAACGAGAATTTTGTAAATGTTCGGGACAGATTGGGATGGAAACGAGAGGATGACCCAAACTCACAAGTCACCAAGGACCAAACAATAAAGGAGGGGTACACATGGGTGCCCCCTGGCCTCTCAAGTGAACAGGTAAAAATTAATTCTTACCTTAAAGGAAGGATATGATGCATACCTGCCAACATTCCCGATTCAGTAAGGTGTTTCCCGATTTTCACTCCCCCGCCCCGCCTCCCGATCAGATTGATAAAATTTTGGGTAATCTCCCAATTTCAGACATCCTGCTGAGTAGATCATCAGTAACCTTGCTATATTTGTCAAATTGGTAAGACTGACCATCTGGCCACATAATCAATGCCTAGCTAGGTGAGTACACTACCCAATTATCTAATTAGTGCTACCCAATACCACTTTGCTTGGGAGCACACTTCTACATGGCTGATTTTTCCCTACCTAATTAATGGTAGCCCGTTGGTCAGGACTCAGGACCAGGCCCTAGTAAGTAGCTGATTAAGATGAGATCATTATACAGAGAATTAAGTAGTTATTACCATGTTTATACTACCTATTTCGTCAAATAAAAAATTCAACAAGAAAATGGTTTGAAAAACAATCTTTTTGATGTAACAATGTGCAAGCATTCCTCTATCAATACCAGAAATTTAACCACATTAGTCCTTTAAAACGTTGGTATTATGAGTAAAAAATCAGATCAAAGAAATATTTCACTAAGTTGACTAAAATTTCAAGCATGTTTGGTTCTCCACAAAAAAAATGATAATGGTCTTAGTATATATTTCACAGTAAATTAAGAAATTCAAATATCATAGACCATTAGATCTAGATTAAAACATTTTGAATTTTATGAAACAATCTATCTTTTTTTGTCACTCTCAGTAACATTTTAATAAAAATGAAAGCTTAAAATTTCATGAGATGATTGATATTATTTTTTCCTTTTTTCAATAAAACAAATTCTTTCAAAAGCATGATATTTAGAAATACATATCCTTACTAACAACCAAAAAGATGATCATCAATCTTAATATCTGTTATATTATGTGAGTTCAATGAGAACTGAGAATTGAAATGAATAAATTCCAAGTTGAACCTTATTTGCAAAAAAAATTAAGATATGTTTTGTTGTTTTAGTATAGTAAAGCATGCACTTTATCAATATAACGTTATCTAGATGTATTGATTAAATATACATTAATTAATTTTTCCTTTGTCACAAATGTCGCGACGTGCAAGGTATTGTGGCTATACAAAAATGTTTTTGACACACTTTCTCCGGTGAGAATTTAGAAAAAGTTGGCAGGTATGGCCATGGGTTCTCCAATGGCCTCTTGCATTAATTTTGTAAAATTATATTTTAGTTTTAGCTCCATCTAGAAACTGTATGCTTCAGTGACCTTGACCTCTTCAGTGTTGGAATGTGTACCTTGTTTATATAAATAATGAGTTAGGGGGTTACTGGTGATCTTGTCAAGGTGATTTGTGTATGTTGTTGGTATAAAGATGATGGTGACCTTGTCAAGGTGATTTGTGTATGTTGTTGGTATAAAGATACTGGTGACCTTGTCAAGGTGATTTGTGTATGTTGTTGGTATAAAGATGATGGTGACATTGTCAAGGTGATTTGTGTATGTTGTTGGTATAAAGATGATGGTGACCTTGTCAAGGTGATTTGTGTATGTTGTTGGTATAAAGAAACTGGTGACCTTATCAATGTGATTTGTGTATGTTGTTGGTATAAAGATGATGGTGACATTGTCAAGGTGATTTGTGTATGTTGTTGGTATAAAGATGATGGTGACCTTGTCAAGGTGATTTGTGTATGTTGTTGGTATAAAGATACTGGTGACCTTGTCAAGGTGATTTGTGTATGTTGTTGGTATAAAGATGATGGTGACATTGTCAAGGTGATTTGTGTATGTTGTTGGTATAAAGATGATGGTGACCTTGTCAAGGTGATTTGTGTATGTTGTTGGTATAAAGAAACTGGTGATCTTATCAATGTGATTTGTGTATGTTGTTGGTATAAAGATACTGGTGACCTTGTCAAGGTGATTTGTGTATGTTGTTGGTATAAAGATGATGGTGACCTTGTCAAGGTGATTTGTGTATGTTGTTGGTATAAAGATACTGGTGACCTTGTCAAGGTGATTTGTGTATGTTGTTGGTATAAAGATGATGGTGACCTTGTCAAGGTGATTTGTGTATGTTGTTGGTATAAAGATGATGGTGACCTTGTCAAGGTGATTTGTGTATGTTGTTGGTATAAAGATGATGGTGACCTTGTCAAGGTGATTTGTGTATGTTGTTGGTATAAAGATGATGGTGACCTTGTCAAGGTGATTTGTGTATGTTGTTGGTATAAAGAAACTGGTGACCTTATCAATGTGATTTGTGTATGTTGTTGGTATAAAGATACTGGTGACCTTGTCAAGGTGATTTGTGTATGTTGTTGGTATAAAGATGATGGTGACCTTGTCAAGGTGATTTGTGTATGTTGTTGGTATAAAGATACTGGTGACCTTGTCAAGGTGATTTGTGTATGTTGTTGGTATAAAGATGATGGTGACCTTGTCAAGGTGATTTGTGTATGTTGTTGGTATAAAGATGATGGTGACCTTGTCAAGGTGATTTGTGTATGTTGTTGGTATAAAGATGATGGTGACCTTGTCAAGGTGATTTGTGTATGTTGTTGGTATAAAGATGATGGTGACCTTGTCAAGGTGATTTGTGTATGTTGTTGGTATAAAGATGATGGTGACCTTGTCAAGGTGATTTGTGTATATTGTTGGTTTATTAAACAGTAGTATACTATAGGGTACAATGTAAACACAATATACTGTTAGGGTTACACTAAGATGTATAATCTGAAGTGTATTGCTGCTGATAGGATGCATGGCTCTGTCTTTTGTAGTGTTATCTGCTAACAATTGAATACCAACACTAAAACAGTAAGACAGAATCTTGTAAGGGAATGTTTTATTTCAACACTAAATGTCAGGTTTTCACGCTATGATAAAAATATCTCATCAGGAACTAGAAGAAAAAATACAACAAACATAATGGAAGTTTGATTTTGGATGCAAAAAGCAGACGTGAATGAATGTCTGCCCTGTATAGATATGTATTATGTGCCAAGTTACTTCTGACATTGCTGAAGAACAGTTTAACCCGAAATATTTTGTTCCTTCTAAACAACAAAGGCAGGTAGGGTAAACATCAAGTGGTAATTGGGTGGTGCTACTGCAGGGCGCCACATCAAAGGATTTGGCAGACTGCATTTACCATTTCTGGGTACATACAGGTTAATTACTTTTAAACAAGAACAGAGAGGCAGTGCACCTACTGGTCGTTAAAATGTATTGGTTTGTTAGAAAGAGCAATGTAAACGAGATGAAATCACATTTTCATACAAACACATTCTTGTGATGGCTTGTGAAATCACTATCAGTGAAGATTTATTTAAATTTGCCTGGGGTATTAAGTCCATTTATTTAAACACATATAAATGATTTCTCTTTTTCAGCAACTAGTGAGTGTTTAGGCTCACACCAAGGCACCTTAGATTTAGTTTGGGAACCATGATGTTTTGCTAAAGAGTCGTAAGACAGTTGAAAACTTGCACTTACTGTGTAGAATTAAGGGTCATGCTATTGTTTTGTATTGTAAGATCAGTTAGATTCATTCATAGGTGCATTGCTGTCTGAATGTTGAGTGTCTCACAAGTTAGAGAAGAGGTGATGGTAGTAGATCATTTGTTACATAATCGTAACAATGCATATTCATGAGCTTCACTCTTACAGTACATCAGTTGATTCACCACCAAAAACCTGAATGTTATGTCTGATTTAGCTTAATACTTAACCTGTGAGGTTTGTTTTATATATAACCCCAGTCTTTCGTAGATTGTGCACTACTACAACATGCCAAAATCCATCTAAATACACATTTTTTTTGCGGAAAATGAAAAACAGCACATTCTGTAAATTAAATCATAGTGTTGGCAGTTGTATTACAATGTGTCAGCAATGTTGACAGTAGCCAAGGGTTGATGATACTCAGAAATACCTCCAAGGAAGTGCATAACCATGTATTCATGGCAGGGCAGTTTGCAGATTAACCTGACAAGCTTCAAACTGACAATGATCCTGTTCTTTGCTGTCTGATTTTGTTCCAATTAGTTGCAGTTGTTACGTTACAGATGTAGAACTAATAACACAAACAACATAATATTATAATCTCTCAATGGTATGTGTCGTTTGGCTTTATCTTAAACCACGTTTGGTTTCTTTGTCCTCAGGGCACAGACGTGTTTAGTGTAAATAATCATTTTTTAACAATTTTTATCTTGCTTTGTCAACAAAAACTCTATTTTTGGCTGTGTTTAGTCTGCTAGGAGCAATTTGTAGGAAGGTTAATTTGTCTGGAAAATAGATAATAAATTTTTAAAGATTTCGGCAAGGTTGTGTTGCAAAGGATATTAATCATCTTCATTGATAAAGAATTGATTGGTTGTCACAAATGTTTATGACAACATCACTGAAGACATTCTTTGATGAAACTGACAGAACTTCGAAAATAAGTGATTTTAAACAATCCACAATATATACGAAAGGATAGGCGATGATTTCGATCAATATATACCATGATAAAACTTCAAGATGAAAATTTAATTCAACTGACGCAGGTCATGATGAAGACAGCAAAGAGAGAATGTATTGATTATTCAGTGTGGACTTATATTTTCAATTTTTGTATTCTTTTAGTCTTGTTTTTCTTCAGATTTATGCTCACATCATATCAACCACTCATAACTTCCAGGTCAGCTTTATACTAGGTCAACAATGAAACAAAGTCATATTAACCACTAAATACTTCCAGATCAGCTTTATACTAGGTCAACAATGACACAATGTCATATTAACCACTCATAACTTCCAGGTTAGCTTTATACTAGGTCAACAATGAAACAAAGTCATATTAACCACTAATTACTTCCAGGTGAGCTTTATACTAGGTCAACAATGAAACAAAGTCATATTAACCACTAATTACTTCCAGGTCAGCTTTATACTAGGTCAACAATGACACAATGTCATATTAACCACTAATTACTTCCAGATCAGCTTTATACTAGGTCAGCAATCACACAATGTCATATTAACCACTCATAACTTCCTGGTGAGCTTTATACTAGGTCAACAATGACACAATGTCATATTAACCATTCATAACTTCCTGGTGAGCTTTATACTAGGTCAACAATGACACAATGTCATATTAACCATTCATAACTTCCACGTCAGCTTTATACTAGGTCAACAATGACACAATTTCATATTAACCATTCATAACTTCCTGGTGAGCTTTATACTAGGTCAACAATGACACAATGTCATATTAACCATTTATAACTTCCAGGTCAGCTTTATACTAGGTCAACAATGACACAATGTCATATTAACCACTAATTACTTCCAGATCAGCTTTATACTAGGTCAGCAATGACACAATGTCATATTAACCATTTATAACTTCCAGGTCAGCTTTATACTAGGTCAACAATGACACAATGTCATATTAACCATTTATAACTTCCAGGTCAGCTTTATACTAGGTCAACAATGACACAATGTCATATTAACCACTAATTACTTCCAGATCAGCTTAATACTAGATCAACAATGACACAATGTCATAATTAACCACTCATAACTTCCAGGTCAGCTTTATACTAGGTCAACAATGACACAATGTCATATTAACCATTTATAACTTCCAGGTCAGCTTTATACTAGGTCAACAATGACACAATGTCATATTAACCACTCATAACTTCCAGATCAGCTTTATACTAGGTCAACAATGACACAATGTCATATTAACCATTTATAACTTCCAGGTCAGCTTTATACTAGGTCAACAATGACACAATTTCATATTAACCACTAATTACTTCCAGATCAGCTTTATACTAGGTCAGCAATCACACAATGTCATATTAACCACTCATAACTTCCAAGTCAGCTTTATACTAGGTCAACAATGATGCAACGTTATTCGAATGAGCAAGTGTTCCAGAGTTATAAGGTCAAGGTAACAATTATTTTTATCAAGAAAATTAATCAAATCAGTGATTTAAATTGCAAAGAATTAATTTTTACAATGATGTTTAATCAAGGTCAAGGTCACTGAAACTATTTTTTGAAAGTCAGCAGCACTACTCTAAATAATTTCATTTCTTCAGGGATTTTAATAAACTTTGCTGAAAGGTTAGTAAAATTAGGAAAAGACATTGAATGAGTTTGCGTTTAGAGGTCATGCACTGTTGCTGTTTCTAGAAATTGGTCTCTGTTTGCTATTGCTGTTGTTTATTTGCTAGATTTATTGCCTATGAACAGTCAGGGTCATTTTGAGATCGATCTCCCTGTAGAAGCTGATAGCTATTTCACTGAACAACATATGGGAGGCCTGTTGCATGCCATCCGGAGCAATTAGGATGAAGTGTCTTGCTAAAGGACACAACCACAAAAGCACAGATTGACAACTTCAAGCTCCAGGGATAAGGAATGTCAAACTGTGCTCCTCAGATCTTTTCTTGAGGTTCTGTTCATCAAAACTCTAACCAACTGAGCGGAGATACAGACATTTTCTAGTCCTTTGGCAGTCCTTTTGAATCACAAAACAGGCTCTACCTTTTACTTTGAGTCCAAGGTTATCTGTTATGTGTTCGTCCTCTGGGCATATTGTATGATAAATACTGTATAGCTGGTAATTTTTGAAGATCAAAATTTTTATAATTTGTTTTAAAGTGATCAAATTTTTTAAAATTTCTTTTAAAGCGATCAAAATTTTTAAAAATTTCTTTTAAAGTGATCAAAATTTTTTAATTTCTTTTAAAGCGATCAAAATTTTTAAAAATTTCTTTTAAAGCGATCAAAATTTTTTAATTTCTTTTAAAGCGATCAAATTATATTAAAATTAAAATTTCTCACTCTTGATGTAAGAAAGGACATCTTACACACAGGTGTGTCATTATTTTATGGACAAATTTATGAATAACCGTCTATTCTGTATTATGAAAAGTGGTTCTCTGTAAGACCGATCTGAGGTTGTGGTATCCTGATGTTCCTATATTTGTTCAGAGTTTCAATTTCAGTCTGGGAGTAGAAGTGTCGGTGTATTTTGATTTATATTCATGAGAATGGGTTATAGATATACAGCACTAGTCAGAACAGATATTAAATTTTATACATTTACTGATATTCCCAGGACAGAGAGTTTTAAATAGTAAATGTTGTACACTAGAAGTTTACCTCCGTGATTTCCCCTGGTCTTATCAGTATAATTACAAAATTATAAAATCATTTGGATGACTGACAAATTTGTGACAGGTTTGAAATATTGGAATGGTTGATGACATATAAATTACAAAAATAATTACCAGGTAACATCTATTTGTTTAGAAATCAAGTATCAGCTGTAAATGAGTTATGCAAATTTGACAAATTAAAAGTTAGGGGGTGGGGTAAAGTATTGCAGGGCAGAGAAATAGCCCTTATTTCTACTGATCTGTTATAGGTATGAGTGGGCTTATCAACAACCCCAAGTTCACTGCCAGATAAATAAGATATTGTAAAGGAATCTGTACAACTATATAAATACAGTATAGTGAATATGAAATTTGCTTGTCATCTGTTGCAGCGTTGTGTTCTGTCCGATATATATTACAGTAATATGAACATTATAGTTTTAATGATAATTGAAGGAATTTTTAAAAAGATTTTTGTAAAGTAAAAAAATGTCATTTTAAATACAGATCCAAGACTATATGGACCAGCTGCCGAATAACAAAATTCCCGCCATCGGCTCCCCGGGGGAGAGGTACAGGGACCTCCAGCTCATTCGTCAGTTGCCAAAACAGGATCTTGCTGTCACCTATAACAACATGCTGGCTAACGCTATGGAGAAAAAAGAGTATAAGATATTCCAGGAGCTGCGTGACAACATTGCCATGGATATAGGCCTTGTCAAGGAGACTCCAGTCCTGACGGTAAACATATAGGGCTCATGTGTTGTGATTGTTTCCTGAACTGTTCAAAATTTATAATTTCTTGAAATTTTGAAAGAAAGTAGGGCTTTATCAATGTACAATTTTAACGAAATTGAAAGGAGATGGAGAAAAGGTAGGATTGAGGAGAGCCGAAAAACAGCTGTTCACAAATTCTGAAGAAGATATTCAGACAGTGCATCTTCGTTTCAGAGGCAGTCTCTTGCTATATACTTGATGGTTTACCAGCTGAATCAGATTGTTTTCTTTTTTTTCTGTATAATCAAATTTCTTATTAGTTAACTAAAGGGAAATTAGTCAATCATTAAATTCAATAAATTATTATCAGGTTTGAATCAACCAATCATCAATTCCATCTCTAGCCTCACCTATATTCCTCCTTTATACCTTTTATAGTTTCTTCTACAAATTATAGTTTCGGGGTATACTATAAGCTTAAGGTCACTTACTATTTTTAGAAAAGCATTGTTATCACTCTAATCAAGGTATTCCTTGAGGGATTTGATCAAATTTCATATACTCATTACCTCATTACCTCATTACACATGAAAATGTCTTTTGCAAGTTCAAATTTCAGGGTTGCTGGGTCAAAGTCACTATTACTATTTATAGAGAATAATAAACAGCTAAAGCTGCTTCATTCCTCACAGGATTTTGATGAAAACTCAAACACTAACAAATTACTATAACACACTGTTATATATTACTATACACCCTTGATGATGAAATGTATTGTCAGACTTATACTTACTGCAGTTTTCCATTAAAATCATACAGCTGCAAACAAATTGTATGCTTTCTTTTTCTTCAAATTAACACCAAAGAGCTCCTTTTTTCATAAATCATTACTGCGTAACTTGTGGAGGTTGGCGTGGGATGAATCTATCTGATATTCTTTTTACCCAATCTATATTCATTTTCATTTGGATGATCAATCTCTTTTTGGTGATTTTTCTTCATGCTGGAAAAAAAAGTTAATATACAACTATTCCAAATTTACAGCTTTTACAACATAAATGTACCAATGTGTTTTAAATCAATTTTGATACCTCTTGATCAAATTCTACATCTAAATTGTCCGAGATTTCCAATCTCAAACTCCAAGCACTATAAACCATCTCCTTACATAAATACTGGTATCTGTTCCTCTGACTATACACCATCCCCTTACATAAATACTCTGACTGTACACCATCCCCTTACATAAATACTTGTATTTATTCCTCTGACTATACACCATCCCCTTACATAAATACTGGTATTTATTCCTCTGACTATACACCATCCCCTTACATAAATACTGGTATCTGTTCCTCTGACTATACACCATCCCCTTACATAAATACTGGTATCTGTTCCTCTGACTATACACCATCCCCTTACATAAATACTCTGACTGTACACCATCCCCTTACATAAATACTCTGACTGTACACCATCCCCTTACATAAATACTGGTATTTATTCCTCTGACTATACACCATCCCCTTACATAAATACTGGTATCTGTTCCTCTGACTGTACACCATCCCCTTACATAAATACTCTGACTGTACACCATCCCCTTACATAAATACTGGTATCATTCCTCTGACTATACACCATCCCCTTACATAAATACTCTGACTGTACACCATCCCCTTACATAAATACTGGTATTTATTCCTCTGACTATACACCATCCCCTTACATAAATACTCTGTCTGTACACCATCCCCTTACATAAATACTGGTATCATTCCTCTGACTATACACCATCCCCTTACATAAATACTGGTATCATTCCTCTGACTGTACACCATCCCCTTACATAAATACTCTGACTGTACACCATCCCCTTACATAAATACTGGTATTTATTCCTCTGACTATACACCATCCTTTTACATAAATACTGGTATTTATTCCTCTGACTGTACACCATCCCCTTACATAAATACTGGTATCATTCCTCTGACTATACACCATCCCCTTACATAAATACTGGTATCCATTTCACTGATTCTATTATTATTATGTACATAACTATCATTTATCTTCTTCTGTGCATTATAACTGAATTTATATACCTCATTGATGTCTGCTTGGTGCAGTGTAAAGCACAATAATATAATAACCTATCTAGAGACTGTTTAGACATAGATTATTGCTATTAGATGTTTATAAGGAGCCACTATTTACAAAATTGTGTTGAATATTGTGAGGCGGAGTCAAGCACTCAGTCTTCCATAATCTAATTTTATCAGATAAATAATATTAATTTCTGGTTCTAAAAATAACTTTGCTACAAAGTTGATATTTTACATTTGCTTAGTTCACCCTTGAAACCATGTACTTTTATGTTAAAAAAGTCCTCTGTGTACACAAGCTGTACTACATGTTATTGGGAACAGATCCCTCACTGCCTCAATCTCCAAGCTACACTTCCTACTGTGTGCTTGATCATATATGCACTGCATTCTTTTGAAGATGATTTATCACACCAAATGAAAGGTAAAAATACCATGTGTAACATTTTGGTACTTGGTATAATGTTTAATAATCTTTAAAACAAATTCACACACATGCTTGAATGGCAATTACAAATATTCCTTTATGCAAGCCAGAAGTGTAACAATTATTTCTTTTTCTTCAATCTTATGATTAGCTTGCAACATCTGGCAACAGTTAAGACAGTTTCATCATTTGATATTTGTAATTTATTTCACCCAACCCAGTCGCTGTAATTTTGATTAACTTTTATGATGAATACAAATATGAATGTAACCACATGTGTATATTTACCTGTATCAAGTATTTACCTGTATATTTACCTGTTATAGGTGTGTTAATTGGATATTTACCTGTTATAGGTGTGTTAATTGTATATTTACCTGTATCAAGTGTGTTATATTTACCATGAAAACATGTATTACTTGTATATTTTTCTGTAATGATTGTGTTGCCTATGTTTTTACCTGTAAAAGATGCGTTGTCTATATATTTGTGTAAATGTATGTTACCTACGGTATATATTTACCTGTTACAGGTGAGTTACTTGTATATTTACCTGTATATTTATATGTAATGCATTTGTTACAAGTATATTTACCTGTTACAGGTGTGTTACATGTGTAAGGGGGAGATGGAAGAGGGAGACCTAGCTGTATATGCCAGTAAGATGGGCCAGGATGTATGCTGGCACCCGGCCTGTTTTGTGTGTGTCCAGTGTGAAGAACTGCTGGTGGATCTGGTCTATTGTCTACACAGTAAAAAACTCTACTGCCAACGACACTATGCTGAACTCATTCGACCTCGGTGTCCTGCCTGTGATGAGGTAAGAGTGCTCTCCCCTACATCATCTTTATGTTTCAGCATGGGATGAGTATCATTAGGATAGCAAGAGTTATGGCCCCTAGATTGGCTGCTATGTTGATGAAATTTGTATAGGTTATTGTACTAATTGATGAATGTGAACTAATTCAAGGTAATTGAAATAAAAGTTAGAGATACTTGCTTTTTTGGAAGCATTTTCATAATGTAACTAGCAGAAAAAAACAACAGAGTCTCTGCTTCAGTGTTCCAGTCTGATTCTTCTTTATTTTAGATATAGACAGAAGGCACTCATCTGCAATATATTAAAAACATAACCTTCAATAGAAACACAGACAATAACGCACATTTAACAAATTGAAATAAAACATTGAGAATGATCAACACTTTGACCAGCATCATACAATTGATGACATGTTAATCAATTCATTCATACAGTTTCATTAATGGTTCACATCTCACATATGATTATATACATATTTGTCATAAGTTACACCGAGAAACAGTGTGTATTAACATGACCTACGTCTACAGTAATTAGAACACTGTTAACAAAATTACTTATCCTAAGTAAGACAGACGAGGCATAATCACATAATACTTCTTCGCTCTATGATATATCTTGCTGAGATGAACACCTGAGACGGACAAACAATCTTTTTCAATAGAAACTTACAATATATTTACATGTAGATACAGGTAAAATATTTATCAATAGCAGCGATCACAAATACATTAAGTTGTATTAGCACATGCTATCGTAATAGTCCCTACCTTTCATTCCAGTTATACATCGTAAATCATAAACAGATATATTACTTAGAAATCAAATTGCTAACTCAGACGAGTGGAAACAGGTACTAACTGTCTGCTGTCAGATCTCAAACTGATCACTGAAATTTGATCGGTCAGCACAATTTTTTTTTTTCATGAATAAACTTTAAATCTTTTATCTGCCTGGTGCAATCTACATGTAGAAATAATTCTACATGTGCTGGATGTTTGTCTTGTCCTTTGAATTACACTATTACTAATAGAAATTTTGATGTTGCAATGTTTAGAGATGACATTTATCATATTTTCATTCCTGTCATCATGTGATACTTAAATAATGTGACAATTTGAATGACCAGAAATAATTTGACAATTTGAATGACCAGAAATAATGTGACAATATGAATGACCAGAAATAATGTGACAATTTGAATGACCAGAAATAATGTGACAATTTGAATGACCAGAAATAATTTGACAATTTGAATGACCAGAAATAATTTGACAATTTGAATGACCAGAAATAATTTGACAATATGAATGACCAGAAATAATTTGACAATTTGAATGACCAGAAATAATGTGACAATATGAATGACCAGAAATAATGTGACAATTTGAATGACCAGAAATAATTTGACAATTTGAATGACCAGAAATAATTTGACAATTTGAATGACCAGAAATAATTTGACAATATGAATGACCAGAAATAATGTGACAATTTGACAATTTGAATGACCAGAAACAATTTGACAATTTGAATGACCAGAAACAATTTGACAATTTGAATGACCAGAAATAATTTGACAATATGAATGACTTGATGAAAAGCCACATGATGGAGTTATTTTCATTTCTATATGCTGCTTTGTTGTGTTGTGTTGTTTGTTAATTTGTCTGAAAGTGCAAAGAACATTCCTGAAGTATTCACGACTGACCAAAATGTCAACATTAACAACTTCACTGGAGAATTATAGCAAACAATATCTACCTGTTGTTTATTTTTAACTTAAACCTTCACAGATATTTTAGTAATTACATACTTGTGAATGCCTGAAATATTGGATGATTACATTCTCTTCTGCTTTCTTTATTGTAATTTTTATTACACTTTTATTGATCCAATAGTGGGGGTAGATGTGTTCCCAGAAAGAAATTGGTCAGGTGGCCCAGTGTACACACCTACCTTTCACACAATCAACCAGGGTTCAATTTCCAATAGGATGGGAAACATGTATGTGGGGTCACATGACTGATAATATGTTTTGTCCCTGGGTACTCCCACTGTATGAGCAATCAGGTGCTTAAACCATGCCAACTACAGAGATTGATAAAAGTTGATACCTTGTTTTTCTATTGTAAAATAAGGTTGTTTCTTAGATGTAGGGCCAGATTCAGTTATAACCTTACCCCTATTTCTGCCCTGTTTCTTCGCACTTTAACGAATCATGGCTTATACCGGTATAATACAGGTCCTATAGAGTATATTGACAAGTCAAAATATAAGTGTGTTTGTCGGTCAGTTTGGAAACATGTGGTCCATATATTATACCAGTAAAATACAGTAAGGTCCTATGGAATATATTGTCAAGCCAAAATAAAAATCTGTTTGTCAGTCAGTTTGGAAACATGTGGTCTATATATTATACCGGTAAAATACAGTAAGGTCCTATGGAATATATTGTCAAGCCAAAATAAAAGTCTGTTTGTCGGTCAGTTTAGAAACATGTGGTCTATATATATTATTCCATCAGCTGAGTAACATAGAGATGATTAGACAGGACATATACACACATCATTATGTAATGTCTCCAGATTTCCTGTACCAGTATCTGGCCCGTCTACCCCCTCATTACGTGTAATATTGAATTCCAATAGTTCTTCCATTCTTCCTTGCATATTTCTTTTTAAAAAGGATAGATACCTGGTGTTTCTTCCCTCCCCTCTCCCCTTCTTTTTTTTCTTATCCTTTTTCTGCTATAAGGAAAATTTTTTCCTAAAAATTCCCTTGCAAGTCTGTTGTAATTTGTCACTTTATAAACTTCAATCTTCATCAGTAATGGGGTTATAGCTACTTCGAAGATTTTCTGGATGACGAAAAAGTCATTCTGACAAGATGTTGAAAATGGACAATATTAAAGAAAGAATTTTCAGGATACTGTAGGTCTAAGTGCACAACATGCTAAAAATTTTCATTCTGCATCTCATACCTATCTTATATTCAGAAGGGTGTGGTTTAATTAAGATACACAAGAGAAATTAAATCATACCTTCAATGCCTATTGCACAAATGTAAAGAAGATATTGAGTCTATTTCCAGTTTTAGAAATGTTAATGATTTTTTATGGTAATGCTTTGTAAATTAACTTTACCATTCCTGAAACAGTACTGAAATGACATTGTCCCCACTCACCCCTAAAGATGTCACTTTATGAAATTTCAACAGTCAGACATCAAAGCTGCTATTGGATGTTATCTTCTCCCTACTTCTAAGATTCATTTTTTCAATTTTCATTTTATTTTTTTCTCAAAAAAAAAAGACGAAATATTCTTTTTGGTTAGTTTAGCTTGTCATGCTGTATTCAAACTCAGTCAACTAAACAACTGGTTTACCCACTGGCAAATTTATGTAATAAACACAGATAAAAGGACAATGTGATTTATGACTGCAATATATATCAATACACATTGTGCACATGCACCAAGCAAAATGTGCGTGACATCCCTTTGTGTGGGCTATCATGCACATTCATGTAAATGTCGGCTGCCTTCACACAGCAAACATATGCTTTCTATAAATATTGCTATGCTATAGATTTATTGGTGAAGACTTGTAACTGATGCGCAACATGCATGTTCTCGGGGGGGGGATCAGATGTACGAATTAGTCATCATGGTCAATTTTTGATATTTAATGAATTTTTAAAAAAGATATTGTTTGTTTTCCAACTTGTGTAATGTCTGGTTCTTTGTCTTTGTATGTGACAAGTACTATGCTAGATGTAATTTATCACCCCAAATGGCAGACTTTCCTCTTGGCTTTGGGAGGTCCTTTTTTAACAATGTAGTTAAAATGCAGTTGAGATTGATGTGGTAGCAAATCAAATATGGATCTGTGAACTTTGTTTATTCCAAATTTGTCATCATTTTTTTTTTTTTTTTTTGTCTGCTTCATGTGCAACAAATTTTGTCTTTGTGGACAAGAGAAAGAATTTATGTTGTAGAAACTAGCTATTTCATATTTGTGACTTTTTTAACCTTTGGGGGAAGGGAGATAACTCATGTTGACATGAATGAGGTAAGAGATTGACCATAAAATCAACCACTGAGATATATCAGTAATGCTTGTGCATTATCAAAATGATTTATTTTTTTATTGTGGTAACTTCAAAACATTCTGCAACATTTTAGAAATTGTTGTGCTAAAATGTCATTATTTTCATCAGAATCATTAGCATAATTTCCTTTCTAATAAGGTACTTTAAAAGGCAGCCACATTGATACACAGAATTGTTCCTTTGAGGCATACAACAATATGAAATAGTTGTACATGGATCAGTTTGTCTGAAAGTATTACAACAGCAACTAGATTTGATAAATATATCTATATTAGTTATATCTCCTAACTCAAGCCTGGGGTAGGAGAAGGTGAGGGAGGGGGAAATATCTCAAGTGTGGTTTGATGCTTTTGACCTTATGGCAGTATGTGTTTCTCAGGAAGCATAGATCAGAATCTTGTGCGCTGATGTGGTTGTGTCCCTGGGCAAAACACCAGGTACCACTAGGGGACTCTGTGCCTCAAAATGACCCTGGCTGTTCATTGAACAATATATCCAACAAAACTTAGCAAAACCATTTTGAATGAAGAAACATGAAATTTTGGAGAAACTGATTAAACTGGTATGAAATTATGTACACGTCTTTCATAAACAGTGAACTATTCACAATATGAATATTTGTGGCTTACGCTAATCAATTATTTGAAGAGAGTTTGTATTTTTATGTTTTGTACCTGAGCTTGTAAACTATCCATTTGTTGATAACCAAGCTGACAAAGTGTGATAGAATGTCCATGGTCCTGGTTGTCAGGACATAACAGCGTTGTTACGGATTTCCCAGTCATTATATGTGACATCAATAAATGTAGTAACCATAGCTACTATGTCTCTAGTAAGGTAGCTTGACCCTCTGGCTTCCCAACCACAAAGTTATTACCTCATGAAAAAATTCCTTGGTGCTTATGTCACCTTCAGAATGCAAAACTTTTACCTGTTTGTCTGTTAAATTTTGAAGTCTATTTTTTCTTTTTTTTTTAAGCTGTAATTTTATTTCTTATTTTGTTTGATATTGAAACAATAGTTTGTTTATCCATTGTTTACTTAGACACAGGTATGTCTACCTGAATCGTATAGATTTCAATTTACTCTAAATTTGTATAGAGAAAAATAGTCGCATGAATGTGTATATATTGTATTATTATATTGTCTAGACAAACTGTTGATATTTATAATTTATAAATCATTATCATGGTGTTTATACTGCATAAACAACAAAAACTGTCAAACAGGACACCCTGTGTGGAACACAAGATACTTGGTACATTAACCTAACTGGTATCCTTTGAAACCAATTTTAAAAACTGGTAAAATCAATATTATAATAGACTAATATTATCACCATGGCATTAAGTGAAAAGGGTGTCGTTCCAACAGGAGTGATTCATTAATAGGCAGACATAAAGCATTGCTAAAGTACCTTTTTAAATGGAGTTTGACCAAATTTGATCAGAAGCATCCTTGGATGAAGTGAAACAGATATTGTTTCAATGATGGGTCTCTCTTTTCCCTCTCCCCCTTCCAGGTCAGAGAGATAGTGCCCTATAGGGGAAATTTTGCAAATTCTTCAGAAATCTTTCTTTTTTGCAGGATTCTGCCGAAATTTGATCTGAAGCATTTTTGGGTGAAGGGAAATTAGTTTTGTATAAACGGTGGCAACCTGGGGGCAGGAGAGTCAGAGCCCAGTATAGGAAATAGAACAAAATCTTGAACATTGTTCTTCTGTAGGAATGTCACTGCAAAATGTATGAAGTTGATCAGTTGGTTCTGAAGATAAAGAAAACAATACAATAAAGACAGTGATCACCAGTAATACACAGGAATCATCTCTTCATATTTAGTAATCAATTTATCAACATCAATTAAAACAGGCGAGTAAACAACAGGTGTCTGTGATGACTGACGGCACTCCTGTGTCAATAGTATGTAAGGTGCGGTGTTCCTTCCCAGGTGTGTTGTCTTGATGTTTAGTTATTGTACACATAAAAGCTATAAAGATTTTTACCTACAGTGGTCACCATGATCACAATTAAGACGTCCAGATAGAAAACAGGTATGTAAACTTTCTTCCCTACTAAGTCAGATACAGCCTGTGTATTTAAGTCCCATTTATGAAATTTGTCATTAAGGTGACTGTAGCTAACCTGGAAACAGATGTGTTCACAGGAATAATTTCATATGACAAATGAAATGTATTGTGAATCATCAGTGTTGTAGTAATTGATTAAAACCTACTCACTTGGAGTATTATTGGTAAAGGAGAGTGTGTATTATTGGTAATGGAGAGTACTGTGTATTATTGGTAATGGAGAGTACAGTGTAGTATTGGTAACGGAGAGTACTGTGTATTATTGGTAATGGACAGTACAGTGTATCATTGGTAATGGAGAGTACAGTGTAGTATTGGTAACGGAGAGTACTGTGTATCATTGGTAATGGAGAGTACAGTGTAGTATTGGTAACGGAGAGTACTGTGTATTATTGGTAATGGAGAGTACAGTGTATTATTGGTAATGGAGAGTACTGTGTATTATTGGTAATGGACAGTACAGTGTATCATTGGTAATGGACAGTACAGTGTATCATTGGTAATGGACAGTACAGTGTAGTATTGGTAACGGAGAGTACTGTGTATTATTGGTAATGGAGAGTACTGTGTATTATTGGTAATGGAGAGTACTGTGTATTATTGGTAATGGAGAGTACCTTGTAGTATTGGTAATGGAGAGTACTGTGTATTATTGGTAATGGAGAGTACCTTGTAGTATTGGTAATGGAGAGTACTGTGTATTATTGGTAATGGAGAGTACTGTGTATTATTGGTAATGGAGAGTACCTTGTAGTATTGGTAATGGAGAGTACTGTGTATCTTTGGCCAAACAGACCAGACAACTTCAGATGAATCTTTGTGCATTATTCAAAGAAATACAAGTTAATCTTCTGAAATCAAATATGTATAGCTATTAAAACTATTTTCCCAAACACATAGATTACTCATAATTAATCATACAAGTTGTAATCATACATGTGACAGATACTTCATTTCTATCCTTTTACAAAAGTTATTCCCCTTTATAAAGGATGTGCTTATGTTTATGAAATGATTATGTTTTCAAGTACTGTACATGCATAAAGAAATAGTTGAATGGGTTATTTTTTTTTTATTTTTTTGGACAATTTGATTAAATGATAATCATTTTCATGAAATTTATTTGCATATTTAAAATATGCCCTAAAAAACTTTTTATCCAATTTAAAGCGAAATTAATTTTGACTCTCCTTAAGAAGCCATCAATGTAGGAATGAACGGTGTGCCTGTGGCTGTCTCAATCATAGAAGGGAAATAAATCATATCAATTAAAAATTATTTTAAGAAGCAGGCATCTTTAAAGAGAGGTGAAGGGTTGACTGGTGAATTCCATCGACATGTACAAGTTATTTACAGGATGTGATGTTGGTGTTTATAAAATGTAGATTACGCTGTAACTTAACCAGCTAGCTTGACATCTCGGGGACCTTTTTCCCTTCCCTCACCGATAGTCTGCCGTTTTTTCAATGAGTCATTAAAGTGTTCATGTGTCCTTACAGAGTATAAACACAAGAAGGAGAAACTCACAAGGATTTTTATCATCTCTTCTCAGGTAAATATGATTGACATATACACTGTCTCAGGCATTCTATTGTACAACGCAGTTCTGTTATTTACCAAGTTATCTGTAATAGTCACACAAAGCTGGTGAGATTTTGGTCATTTTCTGTGTCAACATTTAGTTAGACTGGATGAAGTTTTATGCTAGTTTGTATGGGTTTGTCTAGATGTGTTAATATGTATTGAGTATGGTGGGGAAACCAGAATACACAGAAAGCTCATCCCAAATCAAATTAATTAGATGGGCCCTACGTTTAGTGTAACTGGTTTTCCTGTCTTTAACTGTTTTTCTGTTAATAGAATGTGAAATTTGAATTTAGGGATATCGTCCCTGTTCATAATCTTTCTGTAAAGTGGCATGATCCCTGTGTCTTTATTAAAAGGGACAAGTTGCCTGTATCTTTATTTAAAGGGACAAGTTGCCTGTATCTTTATTTAAAGGGACAAGTTGCCTGTGTCTTTATCTTTATTTTTATTCAAAGGGACAAGTTGCCTGTATCTTTATTTAAAGGGACAAGTTGCCTGTTTTTTATTTAAAGGGACATGTTGCCTGTATCTTTATTTAAAGGGACAAATTGCCTGTATCTTTATTCAAAGGGAAAAGTTGCCTGTATCTTTATCTAAAAGGACAAGTTGCCTGTATCTTTATTTTAAGGGACAAGTTGCCTGTATCTTTATTTAAAGGGACAAGTTGCCTGTATCTTTATTTAAAGGGACAAGTTGCCTGTATCTTTATTCAAAGGGACAAGTTGCCTGTATCTTTATTTAAAGGGACAAGTTGCCTGTGTCCTCATTTAAAGGGACATGTTGCCTGTATCTTTATTTAAAGGGACAAGTTGCCTGTATCTTTATTTAAAGGGACAAGTTGCCTGTATCTTTATTTAAAGGGACAAGTTGCCTGTATCTTTATTTAAAGGGACAAGTTGCCTGTATCTTTATTCAAAGGGACAAGTTGCCTGTGTCTTTATTTAAAGGGACATGTTACCTGTTTTTTTATGTATAGGAACATGTCCCTCTATTTTTGTTTAAAGGAACATGTTCCCTGTATCTTTGTGTAAAGGGATATGTTATCTGTATCTATAGGGACAATTTTTTTTCTGTATCTTTCTTTAAAAGAGACATCTTGTCGTATCTTTCTGTATAGGGACATGTTGCCTGTATCTTTCTGTTTAGGGATATCTTGACGTATCTCCTCTGTATAGTGTATATTTCTGTATAGGAACGTCTTGCTGGTATCTCTCTGTATAGGGACATGTTGCCTGTATCTTTCTGTATAGGGATGTGTTGCCTGTATCTTTCTGTATAGGGACATATTGCCTGTATATTTCTGTATAGGGACGTGTTGCCTGTATATTTCTGTATAGGGATGTGTTGCCTGTATCTTTCTGTATAGGGACATATTGCCTGTATATTTCTGTATAGGGACGTGTTGCCTGTATATTTCTGTATAGGGACTTGTTGCCTGTATCTTTTTGTAAAGGGACATCTTGTCCTATCTTTCTGTATAGGGATGTGTTGCCTGTATCTTTCTGTATAGGGACGTATTGCCTGTATATTTCTGTATAGGGACATATTGACTGTATATTTCTGTATAGGGACGTGTTGCCTGTATATTTCTGTATAGGGACTTGTTGCCTGTATCTTTCTGTAAAGGAACATCTTGTCCTATCTTTCTGTATAGGGATGTGTTGCCTGTATCTTTCTGTATAGGGACGTATTGCCTGTATATTTCTGTATAGGGACGTGTTGCCTGTATATTTCTGTATAGAGACATCTTGTCATATCTCTCTGTATAGGGTCATATCTCTCTGTAAAGGATATAATTCTGTATAGGGACGTGTTGCTGGTATCTCTCTGTATAGGGTATCTTTCTGTAGAGGGACGTGTTGTGGTATCTCTCTGTATAGGGTCTTATCTCTCTGTATAGGGTATCTTTCTGTATAGGGACATGTTATAGTATTGTTATGTCTGGGACATGTTTCTTTTATCTATATACATATGATCATATCCCTCCCTCTTTATTTAGCTTTCTCCTTTATAATCTTATACTGTAAATGTTCATGTGTGACTCACACTGTTTATATAAAGGAGGTATTTCCTGTTGATAGTTCTGAGTGTTTCAATAAGCCTTTATGTTCTTGATTAATGTTTTTAAGGTATTTTAAGGGAGGACTTACTGCGATATGTGACGTTTATGTCCCTGCCTGTTTGAATTTCTTCTCCCCCTCTACCTGTCTGTCTATAGATCCCCCTCCTCTTTTTTCTTCACTCTTTTTCTCTTTCTTTCTCTCTCCCTCTCTCCCAACCCTGCTTTGCCCTATTTATCCCAACCCAGAATGCAGTGTCTTGTATATACCAACCCTGTTGTTCCCGTAATGTCCCAGCCCAACTGTGTCCTGTATGTCCTAATCCTGCTGTGTCCTGTATGACCCAGCCCCTCTGTGTCCTGTATGACCCAGCCCTGCTGTGTCCTGTATGTCCTAGCCCTACTATGGCCTGTATGTCCTTGCCCTAGTGTGTCCTGTATGTCCTAATCCTTCTGTGTCCTGTATATCCTAGCCCTACTGTGTCCTGTATGTCCTAATCCTGCTGTGTCCTGTATATCGTAGCCCTACTGTGTCCTGTATGTCCTAGCCCTGTGGTCTCCTGTATGACCCAGCCCTGCTGTGTCCTGTATTACTCAGCCCTACTGTGTCCTGTATATCCTAGCACTACTGTGTCCTGTATGTCCTAGCCCTACTGTGTCCTGTATGACCCAGCCCTGCTGTGTCCTGTATGTCCTAGCCCTACTATGGCCTGTATGTCCTAGCCCTACTGTGTCCTGTATGTCCTAATCCTTCTGTGTCCTGTTTATCCTAGCACTACTGTGTCCTGTATGCCCTAGCCCTACTGTATCCTGTATGTCCGAATCCTGCTGTGTCCTGTATATCCTAGCACTACTGTGTCCTGTATATCATAGCCCTACTGTGTCCTGTATGTCCTAGCCCTACTGTGTCCTGTATGTCCTAATCCTGCTGTGTCCTGTATGTCCTAGCCCTACTGTGTCCTAGCCCTGCGGTTTTCTTGTATGACCCAGGCCTGTGGTGTCCTGTATGTCCTAGCCCTACTGTGTCCTGTATGTCCTAGCCCTGTTGTGTCATGTATGACCCAGCCCTGCTGTGTCCTGTATTACTCAGCCCTACTGTGTCCTGTATATCCTAGCACTACTGTGTCCTGTATGCTCTAGCCCTACTGTGTCCTGTATGTCCTAGCCCTACTGTGTCCTGTATGTCCTAATCCTACTGTGTCCTGTATGTCCTAGCCCTACGGTGTCCTGTATGTCCTAGCCCTACTGTGTCCTGTATGTCCTAATCCTGCTGTGTCCTGTTTGTCTTAGCCCTACTGTGTCCTGTATGTCATAGCCCTACTGTGTCCTGTATGTCCTAGCCCTACTGTGTCCTGTATATCCTAGCCCTACGGTGTCCTGTATGTCCTAGCCCTTCTCTGTCCTGTATGTCCTAGCCCTACTGTGTCCTGTACGTCCTAGCCCTACTGTGTCCTGTATGTCCTAGCCCTTCTGTGTTCTGTGTGTCATAATTCTGCTTTGTCCTGTATGTCCTAGCCCTACTGTGTTCTGTATGTCATAATCCTGCTTTGTCCTGTATGTCCTAGCCCTACTGTGTCCTGTATGTCCTAGCCCTTCTGTGTTCTGTGTGTCATAATTCTGCTTTGTCCTGTATGTCCTAGCCCTACTGTGTTCTGTATGTCATAATCCTGCTTTGTCCTGTATGTCCTAGCCCTTCTGTGTCCTGTATGTCCTAGCCCTTCTGTGTTCTGTGTGTCATAATCCTGCTTTGTCCTGTATGTCCTAGCCCTTCTGTGTTCTGTATGTCCTAATCCTGCTGTGTCCTATATGTCCTAATTCTGCTATGTTCTGTTTGTCCCATTCCTGCTATGTCCTGTATTTCACAGCCCTGCTTTATCTGTTAGTCCAAGGTGTGTTGATTTTGTCACAAAAATTATATAGCCATAATAATCATCCAGACAATATTACGATCATCAGGTGCATTGGGCCTTTTGACAATTTGTAAATCAATACAAATGGCCAGCAGAAGAGTGTAATATATATGATTGAGTCTGACTTCAGTTAGAAGATCCATTAGTTTATACTCCCACACTGTTACTGCTGGAATTCAGGATTGAACTGTAAAATACAGGTAGGAGATTGTATCATAGATACTGACTTCTGTTACAGTTAAACAAGATAGGAGTGTAAGCTTAATGTATTATATATTTTGCAAAGGTAGGTGATTGTATTGAAGAGTGCCTCATTATAAGCTGTTGGTTCCTGGCTATAGGAACCGTTGATTTCAGTATTGTTAATAGGGGTGTCATCTTCAGTAGTGTTCAAAGCAAACGGTTTTTGTTTAACATTATGAGACAGATCCTTTATTCTGATGACTGCTATAGCCTACAGAGCTGTATATATGCTGGAAAGTCATTGTAAGAAGACTCACTATGGCACATGTTTGTTGCTGTAGATCCTACGTTATTATTTCATCTGGAAGTTGATATGTAGAAAATTTGCAATGAATAAAAAAAGAAAATAATTATATTGAAACAGTGCTTATAAAAGCATACATGAATTTAGGAATTTTACTGAGCTGTCATAAGTTGTTAGCTTTTGGTAATTTTTAGTGTTGATGATGGGTTTCTCTTGAGTAGTGGAGTCTATAGCAGACTGTGGGGTGTGTTAATGTACAGATGACACATGTCAATAAACAGTGCAAAAAGTCTGTAGTGAAAGGTTTACTGAAAGTCTATCATCAGATTTGGTTTACCTCCTTATAATTAGCTAGAAGAATACTCTAAAATCATGAAAATGTGGGGCTTTAATACACTGTGTATGTTAATCACCATTATTCTATGGTCCTTGATCTTTGGTATGTCAGTCCAGGTGTCCGTGGTCTGTCCAAGCATCCATCCGTCCATAAACAATTTTTGTTATTGCTATTTATTGACAAGTACTGGATGGATCTTTCTCAAATTTCATATGGAGTTCCCCTTGGTCCCTAGTAGGGCCCATGTAAATTTGGGACTGATCAGAAAAACAAAATATCCGACAGACGGACATCTTAGATTTTGACCTTGAAAGTTTGTGGCAGCATCTTGGATTTTGCCTAGTAAAGATTGTTAATGCTTACTTTTAAGAAGTACTGAATGGATATCTCTCAAATTTCATATGTATGTTCCCTTTGGTCTCTCCTTGTGCTCATTTGATTTTGGGACTGGTCAGAAGAACCAAAATGGTTTGCAGGTGGCCAGTTTGGATTGCCAGGTAAAGATTATCGTTGCTATTTCTGAAGAGGAATGTTCAAATATCTTATCATTAAGAGCATAAACAGAGAAGAGAAGAGAAAAGAACGGAAAAGATTCAGCTTTCATAGAGCACATAAAGATCAAACAATGGTGGGCGCTAAGATCCTTTTGGGATCTCTTGTTGATTTTGAGTCTGATAAGAAACATTGGCCATCTTGGATTTTAATTGTTAAAAGTTGATTATTACTATTTCTTAATAGATACCAGAAGATAATTCTCAAATATCATTTAACGGATCAGCTTGGCCACTATTTGTGCATTTTTGATATTACAACAATGACAAACAAAAATACCGAAAACGAATGGCGAACAGGCGGTCATCTTGGTTTTTGACAGTTTTATTATGTTCTTTTTGTGCAATCATTTAGTTAAAGTTACCATATAGGTGAGAATTGATTTTTAAAGATATTTCCTCGCTGTGGAATCTGTTAACCTTTTGCTGAGCTGTTGTACAGTGTTTTACATCTTGTATTTTTCTTGAATAGTTTCATCCATTTTGCATCTGTAAAATAAAATTCTTCAGTCAAATCAGAGTCATTTTTTATGGAGGGCAGCATATGAATAGGACATTATAATTCAATACCAAGAGTTTTGATCATAAGCATGCTTAAATTTTTATAACATAGTAGATTCAGTAACAAGGTAAATCATACAATATCTAACATGTCAGGATAACAGCCATGTAACACGCTTGCTCCCAGTCAGCTTTGTATACATGAATATAAATTGTTTGTTGCCTGAATGTTCAAGGTCTTTTGGGATTTCGAGGGACTATTAAGTACAGTTCTTCATTCCCAGGCTAAATCTCATGTCAGCATATTCTTTACATCATGTGAATATGTTTTAAACATATTTTCAAGCCGTCTCCAAGTTATAGCTCTAAGAGTTAAGATTCTAAAATCTGTCTGTATGTGTACTGCTGTAAGATTTCAAGGATGCCATATTTGGTATCAATAATGATACAGTTGTTAAGCTTTCACACCAAATTGTGTTCACTGGCTTCAGGAATGATCTGAAATGTTTTGGGCAGTTTATACCTTAACAGTTTTCATTTTCATGGTGTTTGTATTTTCTATATTAGAAGATGGAATAATGGAAAAGTGCATACCTTTTACATTGAAATTTTGGTGAAATCAACTTTACACTCTTATTTGTGGACTACCAAACCCTTCTCTTTTTTTGTTAAGAATTTCTCTGCTAGCTTATCTTCTGGTTTAAAACTTTAGAATCAGACATATCGAGGAGACCTAAGTTAAGCCCAATTTTATTGATACTTTGATATTCTAGGGACAGGAGCCAGTCTACCAGTCCACAGCACCTGTAGTATATTGACATCAAACAGCAAGCTCGGTTAACAAAAGAAGGTCTCCTTTAACATCATACATTGTAATTGTTTCTGAAAATCACATTTAAAATAAAGAATCTGTACATGTTTGAGAATCTCAAATCAAACTCTAGGGTTGATGTGGCTTCCCTTACAGAAAGGAGTACTTTCCAGTGTTAAGTGTTAAGATAGAGAAACTGTTGTGATACAAGTGGTTATTACTTACAAGGATGTTGAGTGTTAATTTCAAGTCAACTTAGTGTGATTTACAGTGTAAACATAATACATGTAACTATCCCTAGAACCACTCAGGGTCTGAAAACTAGAATAAAAACTGCATACTGGAAATTTCCTTTCTAAGATATTAAAGCAATTTTTTTTCCATCAACTTTTCTACATACTTCCTAGACAAGATAAATTTTTTTTACAAGAAGCAAAACTTCAATATTTTTAAGTGAAATTTAAAAAAACAAAAAAACAAAAAAACCTAGCTATTGTGCTTGAATCAAAGTAGTACACTGATACTGCAATAATTTATAAAATTTTCATTTTTTTTTATAAGTTTAATTGTGACATTCAGCTAAGGACATAAGCAATAAGCTGTGACATCAAACATTTGTATATCTGTTTAGTTACAGTCCATTGATTTTTCATCTAAGATGGAATCCTCCAGGTCTGTGATATAGTTAGAAATAATTGAATTATTTTAATTTAAGGGAAAGACAAAGTTGTGATTAAGTGTTTAGGGGAGTCAATTTTCTCGATACTGTTTCTAGGGCTGTCATTGATCATTTTATCACTTTTTCCATTGATTTCCACAATTCCATCAAAGATTTCCGAGATAAATGACTTGTGAGTTGTCAAACAGAAAATAAAGGAGTCACACTGACAGTTAAGATCTCTTCTGGTGATTCACGAGATAATGAAAAGTTAGCTAAAGGAAATCAATCTCACCATTTCCACACTTACACTATCTTTATATGAAACCATTTTATAGTATACCAATAGGCATCTTGCCTGCTCCACTGAAGGTGTGGTACTGTAAAGCTGCTGTCATTTATTCTACAAAACATAAATTAGAAGCATCCTAATCTCTTTAAGTTGGAAATGTTATTTCTTTATGGAAGGAACATTTTGTTGTAGAATTGTTTGTTTATTGAGATATCAGCAGCAAGCAGTCAAGGTCTACTTGTAGCAGTTATATCTACCTCACTGAACACCATGCTGAAGACCCATCATATGTTATCATAAGTAATGGAGATAAAGTGTGTTACCCAAGAATGCAAGCATGAAAATATTCAGTTTTACTGTCATTAAATTTTTGAAAACAAAATGTGAATGTGATAAAATTTGAAAAGCTCCTTTAGATAAATTTATTCTGTGCTGATATATAAGTGGGACTAGTTTGTATTAAACATGAAGCCAATTTATGCTGTCTTGTTCTTCAGTGATATGTAATAAATTTTGTTATGGCTGTACCTTGCTCCCCTCTACAGTTCCTTTTTTTATAATTCCTGCTTAATTTGTTAGAGGGTAGGGGGAGGGAAGGGTGAAGCATTGAAGAGTCTTACTCATGTCTGTCCGCCCGAGTCTGCCACAATGTGACAAGTCCTGTTTGGAATCAATGACAAATCTTGAGAACCTTTCTACAGATTTTGTTCATATACACCCGCAAGTATTATAGCATCAAGTTCACACCTGATCTATAGGGTTATAAGTAGATAGACTTTTTCTAAGTTTGACACTTGATTCTTTTCATGTTAATGCCTGTACGTGTTGAAGCACATTCAATCCATCAATCAATCAATCAAATCTATTTCTATGTAATATATGAAGTATTGTAGTGGTAGATATATAAATAGAGTTTGCTGATGAATGTTGAGTGTGTGCAGACCAAGGTTCTGAAACATTTTCTACAGTAGACGCCAGAAGTAGTATCCCTCGTCTGCAGTAGACTAATATTTATTACTGTAGAAACACGTTTGTTGTTCACATTTGTAGACAGAATGCCTGTCTGATGAAAGATATATTTTGATGATTTCTCCCAACCCAAACATCTACAACAAGAGTACTGTACAACCTACCTATAGCTTGGTAAGATAACACACACCTGCTGATCAGACCAGCTATTCTTATACTTCACAGGAATGCTTCTGACGCAAAGCAAGTTTGTTTTGTAGACATAAACAGTGGCCATAATTGGTGCAAATTTGCAAAATATGCACATTTGTTTGGTAAAATGGGGAAATACGCTTTTGCTTGGTGAGCGATTTTTGAATTTTTGTCACTACTTGCAGTTTTAATATAAACTAATTGTTTTAAAGAAAAGTTGTACTTAAACATGACATGTCCTTAGAACTGTGGATCTGACCTTGTAATTCTATCATTATCAAAATGAATGTTAAAGAGAAAACAAAGTTATGTTGTTGACATGTAGTAAAATTTACATTTTGACAAAAATAATCTTAATTTAAAAATTTAATTCCTCATTTAAACTGATAAAATTAAATGTGTCAATAGATTAGAAAATGTCTAGTTTTATATAGCTGTTTTAGTCATCGGTGAAAGTGTTTAGTCATTTGTTAGTTCTGATTTCTGACACACATAAAAAAATAATAGGTAGCATGATATAATGGAAGGCTTGAGATGTAGCAAAAAATGGCACATTTCTACAACAGAACCAGGTGATGAGGAGGAGGAGGATGCTCTTAGAAAATGGAAATTAAAACATTGCAGCTGTGTGTGAATGTTGTTGATGCCCCTGACTGCCACCCCCTCCCTCGACTAACTCCTGTATATATAACCTCTTAGTCACTTCTATCATAATTTAGGAATTTTCTATGTTAGGAGGGTCAGGAAAAATGTTTGCACACTGCACTATGATTTCTGTTGGTGGAGTTTTGCACACTGCCCGTTTCTATTTTATTCCAAACTGCCTTTAGTAAGTGTAGTGTAGATACTAATTGTATTATTGAATCAGAAAGCTATAGGCCTCATCCTCTGTGCACTCCTACAGCAGCTGAAGCAGGGAATTTTCTAGTGGTGTTTATCAATATCATTTCTTTATTCCTGCCTGGTAAGTCATCATCATGTCATCAGTTTAATTTCCGACTAAAAAACAGTATTTTACATGTAAAAGAAGAAATGAGCAAAACACACTAAAAAAATCTACAGAAAAGTCAAAAATAAAAAAGATAGTATCATTTTTAAAATGTTTTTAAATGACTGGTAATAAATATTATCCAATACACTTTCTAATATCGTGCACATGGATATAATACTCATGATATACGTTATGTGGATAAAAAAAAACATTTCAAAGATTAATGTGTGTTACATATCTCACAGCAAAGTGGGTTTGATATTGATATGGTATTTTTAGGAGGAAAATTATGTCAAATACCTAGCAAATTAGTAAATTTTCTGAGATACAAATGCTTTTTTTACCCGAGAAAATGAACCAAACTTGTGTATTCTCTGCATTTTCCTCTAACTTGTAAAACTGATAAATGAGCTCCATCAGAATGGGTATAGGTAGTGAGAAAACATTCAAATGGACGTTGGTGTAAGAGAGGTCAAAGGTGATTTTCATTGATATCGTCTTTATCACTTAAATCAATGTAGTGAACTATCTTTGTTACGTTTGGACATTAACATGATGAAGGAAATTTAATCCATTAAGTAATCATATTTATGTTTATTTGATGTCCTTTCACATCCAGATTTTGTATTTTTAATTCATTTAAAGAATATTTGGTGTTTTTAAAAGAAAATCATGAAAATTTTGACCTGTTAAAGTAACCCGCTATACGTTATATCTGTGTACGTAATAGCCAATCAGATTGTTAGCTGTTCTGCTCAACAGTCAGTAGATTGCAGGCTTGAGAACCCAACAATTTATAGCAATAAAGTATCAGTTTTTACAGGTATGACATTGGAATAGGATTAACTGTCTGTAACCAATCAGGAAATGGCACATGCTCTTGACGAAAGTTTGGATGTAAAATTGGATGGAACTGAATAAAGACAATAACGGTGTTGTATGTTAGTTAATATTTTAATAGGTTCTCCATCTGTTGCTCTGTCTGCTCCACATGGTAACAGATCACTTCAGTCAGAGAGTCATCACAGTAATCATTGCTAGCAAAGTAGACTGAAAATTCATAGGAGTATGGCATCTGTAGAAATTGGATCACTGTGACCTATATTTTGATATCTGACCTTCTTATTACAAAAATTAATTTTGGGTCAGATCTCTGTAAAGGAACTGAATCATGGAAAGGTCTGGCCTTGTTTTGTTTGAAATCTTAACTAATGCTTGTAAAACTGGTAGTTTAACACCCGAAATGTAAGATTGGTTGACCATATCTGTTATGTGTCACTCAATATTCTCTGTAGTTGTTCTAAATTTTGATGATCATTCATAAAATAGAACAGGAAAATTCAATTACCTCTACTTGGTAATTAGGAAATATCTGTCTTCATAAAAGAGGTCAGAAGTCAAAATTTAGATTACACTAACAATATGATTAATCTTTACATAAACCAAATGTTTTAAGAAACTATATGTAAACAAGAGATATTTACTGGAAACAGCAAGCCACAGGGAGTTGATAAAACAAGTGTTGTTATGCATGTATATCTCGGTAATGTCCCTGATCATACCAGTCTCCTGTATTGTACCCACCAACAGTATGTCAAAGTACAGAGGTTCTTGTATTATACAGGTGTCCTATTAAAACTGACCAATGGCTGTGGTTCTACATCAGACTGTAAACAGTTCTTGTTATTACTTTTTTCTTGAGTAGTACTGGAGATATCTCACTCAAGTTTCATCTACAGGTTTTTCTTGGTCCTTTGTGCCGTTCTGATCTCAGGATTGATCAGGAAACCAAAATCGCAGACAGGTGGCCATCTTGGATTTTTGATATTAAAAGTTGTTATCACTATACTTTGAAAAATGCTGGATAGACCTTTCTTCAATTCTGTATGTACCTTCCTCATGGTCCCTTTTTGTGATCTGGTGATTTTGGGACTAATCAGATTGCTAATGGGTGACTATCTTGGATTTGATGGTTAAAAATTATTATTACAATTGCTTGAGATATTTTCCAATTTGTTATACCAAAGAACAAGAAGAGAGGAAAGAACAGAAAAGAAGGAGAAATATCCAACTCTTAAAGATTGAATAAAAATCAAACAATAGTGGATGCCAAATCCTTCTGGGATCTCTTGTTATTTACTCTCTTCAATGTTACATCTTAATAAAGTTTGATGTTTTTTATCATTTAAACCATGTTTGTTTTAAAGTTATTGATGTCAGCAGATGTTTTCATTACCAACTGATAAATACAAACATAGTGTTTAGTAAGCTTCATCCAGAGACTATATGTTCTCATATGCTCTTCAGATTCCATGTGTTGCTGTACTTGGCAAACTTTGTGAGTGACAGAAGTTAACTTATTCGGCAGAACAACTGAGCCTAGTTAAAAAATGTATTGCATGAGGGGCTGCACCACATGTACCTGTGATGTAGGCATAAACACTAATTACTTTTATCTGTTGTCTGCAAAAAGCATTCACATATTCATCCACTTCTCAACTGCAATTTCTAACCCTGCTACTCAAATTTAGTTCCAATATATTTCAGTGTGAATGTCCTGTGTTGAAGTTAAATGAAGTTTTTATATAGAGACAGACAGTTTGATAAGTTTGGTTAATGAAAAAGTTATTTTGTTCCACAATTACTTATGCTACTTAGATTGAATTACACAGTGCTGAGAGAAACATATGTTATATTCTTTTTTTGAGAAAATGGACAATTTTATTTATCAAACTAAATGTAGAATGAGTAAGTGTATAATTTACAACAAAATGTAAGTGTTGGAGTTGTTGGAATTTTTTGTCACCATTTTTGTTGAAAAGGGATTCAGTGCCATTTGAATTAGTTTATATTAGTTGAACAAGGTTTGTTCTTGTTAAAGAGGGATTGTTCTTGTTGAAGAGCAGGTTTGTGCTTGCTAAAGGGTGTTAAAGAGGGATTGTTCTTGTTGAAGAGCAGGTTTGTGCTTGCTAAAGGGTGTTTGGACTGGTTGAAAGTTTTTGGACTAGTTGAAGGATGTTTGGACTAATTGATGGGTGTTTGGACTAATAGATGTGGACTGATTGATGGGTGTCTGGACTAATTGATGTGTGTTTTGACTAATTGATGGGCTTTTGGACTAATTGATGGGTGTCTGGACTAATTGATGTGTGTTTTGACTAATTGATGGGTGTTTGGACTAGTTGATGGGTGTTTGGTCTAATTGGTGGGTGTTCGGAATTGTTTAAGGGTGTTCTGACTTGTTGAAAGGTGTTTGGACTAGTTGAAGGGTGTTTGGACTAATTGATGGGTGTTCTGACTAGTTGAAGGGTGTTTGGACTAATTGATGGATGTTTGGACTAGTTGATGGGTGTTTGGACTAATTGATGGGTGTTTGGACTAGTTGAAGGGTGTTCTGACTAGTTGATGGGTGTTTGGACTAATTGATGGGTGTTTGGACTAGTTGATGGGTGTTTGGACTAATTGATGGGTGTTTGGACTAGTTGATGGGTGTTCTGACTAGTTGATGGGTGTTTGGACTAATTGATGGGTGTTTGGACTAGTTGAAGGGTGTTTGGACTAATTGATGGGTGTTCTGACTAATTGAAGGGTGTTTGGACTAGTTGAAGGGTGTTTTGACTAATTGATGGGTGTTTGGACTAGTTGATGGGTGTTTGGACTAATTGATGGGTGTTTGGACTAGTTGATGGGTGTTCTGACTAGTTGATGGGTGTTTGGACTAATTGATGGGTGTTTGGACTAGTTGATGGGTGTTTGGACTAATTGATGGGTGTTTGGACTAATTGATGGGTGTTTGGACTAATTGATGGGGGTTTGGACTAATTGAAGGGTGTTTGGACTAATTGATGGGTGTTCTGACTAGTTGAAGGGTGTTTGGACTAATTGATGGGTGTTCTGACTAATTGATGGGTGTTTGGACTAGTTGAAGGGTGTTTTGACTAATTGATGGGTGTTTGGACTAGTTGATGGGTGTTTGGACTAATTGATGGGTGTTTGGACTAGTTGATGGGTGTTCTGACTAGTTGATGGGTGTTTGGACTAATTGATGGGTGTTTGGACTAGTTGAAGGGTGTTTGGACTAATTGATGGGTGTTTGGACTAGTTGAAGGGTGTTTGGACTAATTGATGGGTGTTCTGACTAGTTGAAAGGTGTTTGGACTAATTGATGGGTGTTTGGACTAATTGATGGGTGTTCTGACTAATTGATGGGTGTTTGGACTAATTGATGGGTGTTCTGACTAGTTGAAGGGTGTTTGGACTAATTGATGGGTGTTTGGACTAATTGATGGGTGTTTGGACTAATTGATGGGTGTTCTGACTAGTTGAAGGGTGTTTGGACTAATTGATGTGTGTTCTGACTAGTTGAAGGGTTTTTGGACTATTTGATGGGTGTTTGGGTGTTTGGACTAATTGATGGGTGTTTGGACTAGTTGATGGGTGTTTGGACTAATTGATGGGTGTTCTGACTAGTTGAAGGGTGTTTGGACTAATTGATGGGTGTTTGGACTAATTGAAGGGTGTTCTGACTAGTTGATGGGTGTTCTGACTAGTTGAAGGGTGTTTGGACTAATTGATGGGTGTTTGGACTAATTGATGGGTGTTCTGACTAGTTGATGGGTGTTTGAACTAATTGATGGGTGTTCTGACTAGTTGATGGGTGTTTGAACTAATTGATGGGTGTTTGGTCTAATTGATGGGTGTTCTGACTAGTTGAAGGGTGTTTGGACTAATTGATGGGTGTTTGGACTAATTGATGGGTGTTCTGACTAGTTGAAGGGTGTTTGGACTAATTGATGGGTGTTTGGACTAATTGATGGGTGTTCTGACTAGTTGATGGGTGTTTGAACTAATTGATGGGTGTTCTGACTAGTTGATGGGTGTTTGAACTAATTGATGGGTGTTTGGTCTAATTGATGGGTGTTCTGACTAGTTGAAGGGTGTTTGGACTAATTGATGGGTGTTTGGACTAATTGATGGGTGTTCTGACTAGTTGAAGGGTGTTTGGACTAATTGATGGGTGTTTGGACTAATTGATGGGTGTTTGGACTAATTGATGGGTGATTAGACTAATTGATGGGTGTTTAGACTAATTGATGGGTGTTCTGACTAGTTGATGGGTGTTTGAACTAATTGATGGGTGTTTGGTCTAATTGATGGGTGTTTAGACTAACTAACAGAAGTATAGTGTAAGGTATTTGGAATTGTATATAAACAGCTAAGATATCAGAGTTATGTAAAATGGAGGTGGTTACAGGTATAACTTTAATGATTAGATGATGATTGACTTGGCATATAGTGTGATGGTGTATTTACCAGCAGGGAATGTTACATCAATATACAACTGACGAATGCCATCACAAAAACCGTAGAGACGATACCACCATAGTTATCAAATCACCAGTTCCTATGGGGTAATGTTATTGCCTGTTGATTGACAAACATAACCCTCCTGTAATAGCCTTTCTTTCATTGGTGCAATGGAAAGGTTAAACTACGTTACACATAAGAAATGATGAGATTTTTTTGTACTAAATCACTGATGTAACATATACACATTGTACTCTTTGGTAACAGTTCAGGAATCAAGTACATGATAATAAGAGAGAGACTTCAGAGCTTTATTTGTTACTTGTGTATCATCTTTTATAATCTGATCCCTGCAGGATAAAGGAAAGATCATGTGCACTGTATGGTCACTGTAAGAGACAGCTTATTGTGGAGTACCACCAGCGATGGTTTCTCTGATACCTTCTGTTAAAGGGGACACTGGACAGTCCAAGAACACAGTGTTGTATTCCATTATATGATCAGAGGGGGTAACTAAAAGTGGATCTGCTCAGTTTCTTCTACCAAGAGGACATTAAATAGATCTGTTGTTCTCAATAAAACAGTTTAGTTCTTGATCTTTTCTTTTTTGTCTGCTTGTTCTTCCTTTATTTAAATGGTTTCCATTCTTAAAGTCCCTCTTGGCTCCGGTCCCCATATCACCCTTGCTGTTAATGTCCCATCTGACACCTGTCCCCATATCACCCTGGCTGTTGATGTCCCACCTGACACCTGTCCCCATATCACCCTGGCTGTTGGCATCCCACCTGACACCTGTCCCCATATCACCCTGGCAGTTGGCATCCCACCTGACACCTGTCCCCATATCACCCTGGCAGTTGATGTCCCTACTGATACTTATTTGGTTATCCAGACAAGGTATCAATGCTTCTGAAGCCTTCCCTAATGCTTGAAAATACACTTTCTGATTACTGTAACTGTAATTTTATTTGAGCACTTCTCATGCTGAAAGTCTTGTGCTGAAATTGAATCAATTAACTTGTAGTTTCTATATGTTTTTGTATATGACAGAGTGGATGAGTGAATTTATCAATGCACTAATTTACCCAACAAGGGTTATCTGTTTAGATTTGATTGTGGCAAAATTAAAGTGATTTACAGTATTTTATAGTATGCATTCTATAATAAAATTATTTTTCATAAAGGTTTATGTTTTGTCATTTGACAAGATGTATATTTTATTAAAGAGATCATTATTGTAATACTGATGTCAAGTATTGCAGTACACATTATGTCTGTGGTGTAATTCTGTATATTGAGTGTATATGAAGGACATGCAAGATGACCAAGATTTGTCAGGGTGTATATGGCTGATTCATTGTCAAGGCCGTATCTCAGTTTTCACAGCAGCAAGAGACTCGGATCAGATGTGTGTGGTCACATGAGTAATACATGTGCATCCACAGACATTACACTTGTTTTAATGCAGTATTCACATCTGGTTTCCATGTCCTTGCTAGAGGTATAATAAGCATCCTGATTGGTTAAACAGAGGTTAGGACAGTTCTGGTGTTATTAGTACAGACATATAGATAACATTATGGTAGCTGTTAACTTCACTTCTCTGTTAGATGACAGACAACATTATCCAGCAGTCATGACGTTTTTTTTGGGTAGCTATTGGAACCATAAAAATTCTCACTACGTAGGAAATATTGCGACGTTCAGTCAAGGGCTGACATTTAACACACTCTCATTCAAAACATTATTGTGTTTAATTTGCATAAATCTTTCACCGCTAGTTTCAATTTTGAATTCTTTAATTTTGATTAGATTATCTCTCTTTGTAGAAACTGATCAGAAATACAGTTGTATATGATGTCATTTTAGTTGCGATATCACATAGTGCCAAATACATAAAGGTTGCAGACAGATTGAACAAGACAGAAAAATCTAGCTTTGGCTAGCATATGAGATTTCCCGTTCTGGTGTATATAATTGCTTTGTTGATTGACATCAGATCTGGTTCATGCAGACAAAGTAGGTATTGTTGTTTTGTCAATCATCATCATCATCATCAACAATAATAATCAAATCAAATACACATATTGTACAGTGTACACATACAAAAATAAAAATTATAGATATACATATTGTACAGTGTACACTTATAAAAATAAAAATTATAAAAATACATATTGTTAAGTGTACACTTACAAAAATAAAAATTATGAATACACTTATTGTACAGTGTACACTTACAAAAATGAAAATTGTAGATATACAGTGAACAGCGTACAGTGAACACTTAAATAAATAAAAATTATAAATACCCAAATATGTATGGACAAGAGTTTTGAACTGTCTGTGATGACTACATACACCCACCAATAAGATATAAATCAGATTGTTGATACATTTATCTCAGTTTGTGGAGGTGAGTATTGTCAATACTACTCCTCTAGATGTGCTGGACCAGTTAAGGCTATAATTATAAACAGCTGTTGCTTTATTGTTTTATGAGATTTTATTGAGAATATGTAGAGTACACTTTGTGTACTTCATGTTTGTTTGGTTCATTTATTGCTCCATGAACAGCTAGAAACATCCTGAGACGGGTCTCCTTGTAGTGACAGGTAGCTACCTCATTCAACAACATAATGAAGACGAGTTGTATACCATTCAGGAATTAGGGTTAAGTGTATTGGACAAAGTTACTTCAGTATAAAGGGGTCTATTTCTCAGCTTCCTTAGAAACACTAACCATTGTGGATTCAAGATTGTGGGGTAAAGATCGAATCACGCACCTCAGGTGTACCTGAAGTTATGTAGACCAACGCTTTGTTGGCTGTCCATTGATACTCCAGAGGTTATGTAGGTCAAGGCTCTTTGGACTGTCCATTGATACTCCAAAGGTTATGTAGGTCAAGGCTCTTTGGACTGTCCATTGATACTCCAGAGGTTATGTAGGTCAAGGCTCTTTGGACTGTCCATTGATACTCTAGAGGTTATGTAGGTCAAGGCTCTTTGGACTGTTCATTGATACTCCAGAGGTTATGTAGGTCAAGGCTCTTTGGACTGTCCATTGATACTCCAGAGGTTATGTAGGTCAAGGCTCTTTGGACTGTCCATTGATACTCCAGATGTTATGTAGGTCAAGGCTCTTTGGACTGTTCATTGATACTCCAGAGGTTATGTAGGTCAAGGCTCTTTGGACTGTCCATTGATACTCTAGAGGTTATGTAGGTCAAGGCTCTTTGGACTGTCCATTGATACTCCAGAGGTTATGTAGGTCAAGGCTCTTTGGACTGTCCATTGATACTCCAGAGGTTATGTAGGTCAAGGCTCTTTGGACTGTCCATTGATACTCCAGAGGTTATGTAGGTCAAGGCTCTTTGGACTGTCCATTGATACTCCAGATATTATGTAGACCACCTCCAGAGTGTGTGGTGTGGCTAGAGAGATCCATGTTTATCATTAAGGTGTGTTTTAGTGGCTCTAAAATGTATTGGTGTTGTGTTTGAAATAGCCACAGTTTGATGTTAGGTCTGGAGCCCTTTAATTGAACCCTGGTGTGACCAGCTCTAGGTTCAGTTATCGTATCAGAGGCAACTCTAAGTCTGACAGTCAGGGTTTCTATGTAATGATGTGTCAAGGTCACCTCATCATGTATCATGATTATCCATGTCAAACTCACTGTGTAGTTTGTATATTTGTGTAAATGTTGAACGCTAGTTGATGGCATGCGGAAAATTATCTTACAATACAGAGTTCAGTTAAAAATTCCAGAAACAGCTGTCTACTTTTTCTCCTAGATAAACTGAGATATCAGTGTTTAAAAGACTTGTTGCTCAACATCACTTTGTAGGATTCTGTGTTGCCTGTTTCTATTTAGGAGTTCAGACTCCCATATTCTGATTCGTAGTTAAAATCTAGGTCTTTGAGGAGTAAAGCAGTTCAAATTAGATTTACAATGGTTGATGATAGGTAAGCTCTGTCAGTAAAACTGGAGGTTACACTGCAGTAGAACTGCTGCCTTGGGAACTAAACAGGTTGTCATGTGATGATATGTATATGTCTGTGGTGTTAAATTTACTGCAGTCCTAATGTACATTACAGGCAATGATATCAGAACACAAATAGGCCCTTCATTACTATCAAATTACATGTTCCATGATTCTATGTCAACATTGTGTTAGCAAATGCTTTCTTCATCATTAAAATTTGGCAAGTGTTGGAGACCTATCCCACAAAAAACACAACTGTCCAATGGCTGCCAAACAACCTGCAGCTCAGTGAGTCTGGCTAGAGTTTTAAAGATTCATAGTTGTATACTTATAGGGCTCTGAGTCCATGGATTTAAGCCTAGAGTTCGGAGGTCATAGGTTCATGCCTAGAGTTCAGAGGTCATAAGTTCTTGTCTAGAGTTCGGAGGTCATAAGTTCTCACCTAGAATTTGGATATTATGAATTGATACTAGAGTTTGGATGTTGTGTGAACTTGCCTGAAGTTTGGAAGTCATAAGGTTCAACCTCTTGTTGTCAAGTACAAAAACAAGAAAATTATCTCAGGAAGTTGACACTTTATGCCTGAATTGATTATTCATATATCCACAGCAAAACATAAACATCAAAAGGCTGGATGTCAAATTTCAGGTTCATAATTTAGTGGCCCTATATTAATTAGTTTGTCCATCTGGTTGTCTGTCTGTCCGTCTTTTTTTGGCCCAATATCTCAAGTTTTGTGAGGCAGTTTCACTTATTACTTACTATATCAGATGCCTCTTCAAAGGAAGTGCCGGCATAGAAGTGAATTTTGGGTCCACAGGTCAAAGATCTAGGTCACAGTTACTATAAATAGTGTTTTGCAAAATATCTTCAGAACTGTTTTTGATTACACTCCAACCAATTACTTCTACTCAGAAAGTGCTTGCTCTCAATTGCTTTCATGTTCAGAGGTCAAAGATCTTGATGAAATATTTTACTGAGAAATTTGTTGTTATGACATAATAAAATGAGAAGTTGTTCAAGTACATGTCATGGTCACAAGGCCAAGGGCAAAGGTCAAATTTAGAAATATTTATTTGTATTTCACAAGCACAGATTATTGTGTTCTAATTCAGTAAACAAAATTTCAAAATCAATATATAACACTCAGCTTTAGAGTCTGACACAATGCAGAGCCCTTCCTGTTCTGAGCTTTAGCTTGACATTTCTTTGGTATAGAATAGAATGTTTGGATCATTTATGACAGGCATGATGGACTGGGACCTGGCTGAATCGATCACTCTTCCATATACACTGGGTTTAATGCCTTAAGGGAGGTAAAGAAAAGGCTAAAATTCATCCCTTTCACTACATTCAGAAATTCATCCCTTTCATCATACTCAGAAATTCATCCCTTTCATCATACTCAGAAATTCATCCCTTTTGCCTTACTCAGAAATTCATCCCTTTCACCACATTCAGAAATTCATCCCTTTCACCACATTCAGAAATTCATCCCTTTCACCATACTCAGAAATTCATCCCTTTTGCCTTACTCAGAAATTCATTCCTTTCACCACAGTATAAGTGGTTTACATATCACAGAAATCTTCGACAGTAGTGGAATTTCTGCCATGACAATTTTATATAGCATTTTGAAAAAAGTGGCCGAAATCTTCCAGTGTGACTGAATCTTTTAACTAGTAGGTTCTACTGGTTTGATCCTGGTTGCCATGCAGGAAATGTCATATATAATTAGATTGCTAGCATTCATATCTAAAAATCAATAAAATGGAAAACATGCAGTTGGAAACAAGAGTTAAAAAGAAAATTCTGTGTCAGTATGATGTTTTGTTGTTTTCCTATCTTTGTAATTTCCAACAGATATGTAAAATACTGCAGTTTTTATACTGTTTGTACTAACTTTTTTGTTGGTGGTAATTGAATTGAATTTCCCTTGTACTGTTGAATTGGAAGTTAAAAAAAATTCTTACATTAACGTGATGAAATGACGGAAAAACATACAACTTTAGTTTTAAATGAAGAAAGTGCTTGGATAGATAATATAAGGAAATGTTGTATTATTAACTTAGTGCCTACAAACTTTTCAAAATATGAGCTGGCTCTTGGGAGCATGCATAGAAAAATTACTAAGATTGTAAATTCAGCTTTTGGCTTGGCCAGACTCTATTGGCTTTGATCAGAATGAATCTCTGTATTTTGCAGCAAGACCTTGAAAAGCGTTTGATTTACTTTTGTCCTTGTTGTATCCAGTGGTCGGTAACCTTGAAAACTACATGAAAACGCCATTTAGTATTCCATATCATTAATTACTTAGAGAAATGCATCTCTTACATAATTCCTAAATTTGAAGATGAAATAACACTGATATGAAGTATAATTAGACATTCAGTAGAAAGAACGCTCTGTATGTCAGTATAACTATTGGTAGAGCTTGGAGACTCAATGTCCATGCTAACACTTGTATTAATAAGAGTAAATACAGATATGCACTCCAAAAGGGACAAAACATTTTTAATCATTAAAACCAGTGAAAGTTTTCCTTATTTGGCTTGGGATCTCTGTTACAATTTCACAGCCAAAATTTGAAGGGAGGGAACACTATCATTCAGGGACTGTTAAAAGGCAAATGATGGACTTTGTCAGAATATGAAGACCTGTTGAGAATCAGCAAATTAATTGGCATCAAAACACACAGAAAGTGTAAAACATCAGATATTGTAGAAACCTTAATGTGGATTTATATATTAGCTGGTAATGTTTTTCAACTGTTTTATGACTCCCAAGAACACATGAATATATTTCTATCATACTTTTAAAGTTCAAATGTAACCACCCTACTGTGGGAATTTTTACCAAGCTGATAATATGTTTCCCCACTGTTAAAAGTACATGACCTTGAGAAAGGTCTTTTTCGACCTCTACAAAAAGTTCTTGAAAGAAGTTGCCTAGTAATAAAGGTTTGAAAAAGGTTGTGGCATGAATTTTTGGCTTCCACCAGATACTTGCTTATGTTTGATAGGCTGCTGTTCAATAGCTGAGGGAAACTTTAGGTATGAGGGATACTTGTAGCTGTTGTTCATTATCAGAGGGAAGCTTGGGGTTTGAGGGATGTTTGGTAGGTTTTGGGAGTCAGAAGGCAGCTTTAAGTGTCAGGAATGTGTGGTAGCTGTTTTTAGGGCTAGAGGGAAGGTTGAGGAGTGAGGGATGTTTGGTAGCTGTTTTTAGGGCCAGAGGGAAGCTTGAGGAGTGAGGGATGTTTGGTAGCTGTTTTTAGGGCCAGAGGGAAGCTTGAGGAGTGAGGGATGTTTGGTAGCTGTTTTTAGGGCCAGAGGGAAGCTTGAGGAGTGAGGGATGTTTGGTAGCTGTTTTTAGGGCCAGAGGGAAGCTTGAGGAGTGAGGGATGTTTGGTAGCTGTTTTTAGGGCCAGAGGGAAGCTTGAGGAGTGAGGGATGTTTGGTAGCTGTTTTTAGGGTCACAGGGAAGCTTGAGGAGTGAGGGATGTTTGGTAGCTGTTTTTAGGGCCAGAGGGAAGCTTGAGGAGTGAGGGATGTTTGGTAGCTGTTTTTAGGGTCACAGGGAAGCTTGAGGAGTGAGGGATGTTTGGTAGCTGTTTTTAGGGCCAGAGGGAAGCTTGAGGAGTGAGGTATGTTTGGTAGCTGTTTTTAGGGTCACAGGGAAGCTTGAGGAGTGAGGGATAGTTTGTGTGGTATATATATGTTATGTTGTTCTGTTGGGTGGCATCTGATTTGAGCTTTAGGTATATAAACTTTGAAGGAGTCAGCGTCATGATCAAACAAATGCTAGAGGGTTTATTACAATCATTTGGCCGTATTTCAATTTCTTAACTAACAATTTTCTGTCAATACCTTTGTTGTTCTAGACTTGAGTTGTGTTTTACATGTGTAAGGCGAAGGTTTGTTAATCAAGGGTGTGTTGTAAATATAACTTGTCAGACTTCAAATAAAACAACAGATGTGTTTCTGCTAGAAATGGTTGTTCATTTAACTTCCAATTAAAATGGTTTTGTACCTGTCAGTGTCATGAAATCCTCTTGATGAGTTTCATGAAAATTGATGATGAAATTTGCATGTAAACCAATACATAGGATCCATATCTGGTATTCCGTCAAAATTTTCAGGTTATAGAAAAGAATAAAGATTTCAGAGCTCATTTTATTTTTAGTTAAAGTAGTTGTGTACCTGTACGTGTCTTTATAGATTTGAAAATTGATGATGAAATTTTGTATGCAAGCCAATACATCAGATTCATGTTTGGTATTCTGTCAAAATTTTCAGGTCAGATAAGATTTTAGAGCTCATCGGATAAAGGTCAAAGGTCACCCTTGACCACTTTTGAAATGAAAAGCTTGTTTCCGAAATGTCTTGTGAATCCTTTAATACATTAATTCCGTAATAGGTTTAGATTAGGAGGGTGGGGGGTGTAACAAGTTATGTCTTATTATCAAACAACCATGTTCTTAAGATTTAACTCGAATTTGTTCCTACATTTTTTGGTAGACTTTTTTTAAACAAGTATGGTATTTTGTTAACATGGTCAAAGGATTGACCATTCATTCAAACTTCATTTAGCGGTAGATAGAGTAAAGCCCAATAATGGAGAAAATGAAGAAAAACAGCATGATATCAAAGCATTCCATCCCAGCCTCCAGAACCTGCCACTGATGGCAGGCACCTGCAAGGGGCAACAGAAGAAAAGAATTGAAATTGTATCAGATTCCAGATAACACAAACTCCATGACACAATAAATCTCCAAATTTTTAATGTTAAATATCATTTCAAAAGACTGACCAGAACGTTGGTATATTCTGACACTATGCCACTTTCCAACTATGTTGAATTATCCATGTTATGACACTAATGGAAATATTTTATTTTGCAGTTGATATTTTCTGGAGAATATACGAAAGCTATGGAGCAAAACTACCATAAAGATCACCTGGCTTGCCATAACTGTGATAAGAAGCTAGTTGCCTGTCGCTACATCCTCAAGGAGGAAAACCCTTACTGCATCCCTTGCTACCAGGAGCAGTTCGCTCACAACTGTGAGGAGTGCAAGAAACCAATTGGTCCTGACTACAAGGTCAGTTAGATAGGCTATCCTCTGGTAATTCATGAAGGTGTTAGTGGTTTGATATCATAGAAGCTCTTGAAAGTCAGCAAAACAAAATTTTTTGGAAGTTGATATAGTAGAAATGTAGTAGATAGCTATTATACAGATGAGTTTTTCTACCCGTCCTTACTGTAGTTTATGCTGTCAGGGTTGTTTTACCCATATCATGGAAAAACCATGGATGCATGAAGGTAACAAAGGATTAAAGGACGAATGTTTTCTTGATTAACTCATCTTTATAAAACTTCAAGAAATAGTTGATAATTTACTTGGAACCTCCCCCATTAGATACACTTTATATGTGTAATAGGGAATTTTATGATTAGTTAAGAAAATTATTATTATATATCCTGGTCAGAATGGGATCAGTAAGAAGTATTAAATGTGTAACAAAATCCTCGATCTTGAAATCAGAAACAAATTAGAGGTCAAACTAGGAAGGATCAAAATAAGTCAGGGAGAAGTGCTTATGCTTGAAGGTCGAGAGGACCCAGCGCCTTTTCATGTATGTAAACAAAATTAAATGCTTATTTCACGGATTTTGGAAACAGCATCTTCGTCACTGATTTTCTATTTATTGCTGGCCCCCTGCCAAGTTTCTGTCTGAGGCATAATGCCGCACATTCTGTAAAAAACAAATACAGCATTTCATGTGTAAGTTAAGATAATTAAATAAATATGTTTAGAGAAATACTGGAAATTGAACATGTCTGACTAGTCCTACTGTAGTAAAGTATTGCGATACACTATCATCTCTAGACCTGAGGCAGATATTTCCCATCATAGGTCTGACGTTTTATCTTTCCAGCTTCATGTTGTTTTCTCCTTCAATGAGGTAAATGCTCCCAGATCTAACGGCACAAAGGATAAAAATGATTGTTATCAATCAGTATTTTTGTAAGAAACATGGATAACATGCAGCCTTCAGGTTGTTTATGTTGTTTCTAAAACATCTGACCATATTAGGGCAGTTGGTGTTTGTAGCACTCTTCATCAGATAGATGGACTTTTTATCAGTGTTTAAATGGTGTAGACAAATATAACTGCACTTTCAGTATAATATACACTCTAGCTGTGACAGTTAAAGCTGCAAAGTGGTTCTGTCAGCATTACTTCTTCACAAACCAATGTGTCCTGGCTTCAAAAGTTCATCAGTAGACAAAATTTCATCAGTAACAAATTAAAGCTCCACTGTACACATAAAACAAAGTGTCCAGACTAACAAGGTTCTACTGTATACATAAACCAAAGTGTCCACACTAACAAGGTTCTACTGTACACACAAACCAGAGTGTCCATACTAACAAGGTTCTACTGTACACACAAACCAGAGTGTCCATACTAACAAGGTTCTCCTGTATACACAAACCAAAGTATCTAGACTAACAAGGTTCTACTGTACACACAAACCAAAGTGTCCAAACTAACAAGGTTCTACAAATAAAAATGTCCAGACTAACAAGGTTTTACTGTATACACAAACCAAATTGTCCGCACTAACAAGGTTCTACTGTACACACAAACCAAAGTGTCCGCACTAACAAGGTTCTACTGTACACACAAACCAAAGTGTCCGCACTAACAAGGTTCTACTGTACACACAAACCAAAGTGTCTAGATTAACAAGGTTCTACTGTACACAAAAACCAAAGTGTCCACACTAACAAGGTTCTACTGTACACACAAACCAAAGTGTCTAGACTAACAAGGTTCTACTGTACACACAAACCAAAGTGTCTAGATTAACAAGGTTCTACTGTACACAAAAACCAAAGTGTCCACACTAACAAGGTTCTACTGTACACACAAACCAAAGTGTCCACACTAACAAGGTTCTACTGTACACACAAACCAAAGTGTCTAGACTAACAAGGTTCTACTGTACACACAAACCAAAGTGTACAGACTAACAAGGTTCCACTGTACACACAAACCAAAGTGTCCAGACTAACAAGGTTCTACTGTATACATAAACCAAAGTGTCCACACTAACAAGGTTCTACTGTACACACAAACCAAAGTGTCCGCACTAACAAGGTTCTACTGTACACATAAACCAAAGTGTACAGACTAACAAGGTTCTACTGTACACACAAACCAAAGTGTACAGACTAACAAGGTTCTACTGTATACACAAACCAAAGTGTCCAGAATAACAAGGTTCTACTGTACACATAAACCAAAGTATAGAGACTAACAAGGTTCTACTGTACACACAAACCAAAGTGTCCAGACTAACAAGGTTCTACTGTACACACAAACCAAAGTGTCCGCACTAACAAGGTTCTACTGTACACACAAACCAAAGTGTCCAGAATAACAAGGTTCTACTGTACACACAAACCAAAGTGTCCAAACTAACAAGGTTCTACAAATAAAAATGTCCAGACTAACAAGGTTCTACTGTACACACAAACCAAAGTGTCCGCACTAACAAGGTTCTACTGTACACACAAACCAAAGTGTCTAGATTAACAAGGTTCTACTGTACACACAAACCAAAGTGTCCAGACTAACAAGGTTCTACTGTACACACAAACCAAGCTGTCTAGACTAACAAGGTTCTGCTGTACACACAAACCAACTTGTCCGCAAGTGTCTTAGTCAAATTATATAGGCTCCCTTTTATACTTTGTTGTGTTCTTTCGATTTTTGCAACTGCAGGATCAGAAATTAAGCAAACTGGCTGATAGGTGGTTATCTAGGATTTGACAGTTTGTTACAGTTTTGTTTCTAGAAAAGGACTGGATGGATTTCTCCCATATTTCACATGTAGATTCCTTAGTCTCTAGTTGTGTTTTTTTTTTTTTTTTTTTTTGAGGTTGATCAGGAAAAACAGTTGCTGACATGCAGCTTAGTTTTAATTTGACATGTAATGATTATTGTTTGCTGGTTCTTAAAAGGAATTTCCAAATTTCATAAGTTAAGAGCAAGTTAAAGGAAAACAGTGAAAAGATCCAGTTTTGAAAGGATGAGTGAAAATCAAACCATGGTGGGTGCCAATTAATATATGTTTCCGATTACATGTTCTAGTAATGCTAAATAGTGGAAACCAATCAAGATCTGTTTCAGATCCCTTCTTCTAGTAATGCTGAATGGTGGTTACCAATCAAGATCTGTTTCAGATTCCTTCTTCTAGTAATGCTAAATAGTGGAAACCAATCAAGATCTGTTTCAGATCCCTTCTTCTAGTAATGCTAAATAGTGGAAACCAATCAAGATCTGTTTCAGATCCCTTGTTCTAGTAATGCTTAATGGTGGGCACCAATCAAGATCTGTTTCAGATCCCTTGTTCTAGTAATGCTGAATGGTGGAAACCAATCAAGATCTGTTTCAGATCCCTTGTTCTAGTAATGCTGAATGGTGGGCACCAATCAAGATGTGTTTCAGATCCCTTGTTCTAGTAATGCTGAATGGTGGAAATCAATCAAGATCTGTTTCAGATCCCTTGTTCTAGTAATGCTGAATGGTGGAAATCAATCAAGATCTGTTTCAGATCCCTTGTTCTAGTAATGCAGAATGGTGGAAACCAATCAAGATCTGTCTCAGATCTCATGTTCTGATATTGCTGAATGGTTATTGCCGTTTGTTTCATGTGGCAGGCTCTCCTTGTTGACTGTTTGTTCTTTATGAAAACTCATTATCTGGACAAAATTATCTCCCTATATTATAACACACAGAGGGAGAAAGGCTCAAATTTTGACATACCCAACAATAAACAGATGTATGGTCATTCGATTATGGTGCTAAAACGGTGCTGTATTGTAATGATGGCAGCACCTTACAGGAAAGTTTTTCTTCTGACCTTTCCTTGATCATCTACTGATTGCCAACGCAATCACGTCACTACAGCTGTTCAATAACAAGGTCTGTTAGGCTCTTTGTCAGTTAGGTTGAGTTAAAAAAAAAGTCCAGGCACTGATGCCAGATTGTCTTCCAGCCGAGTTTTGTGACGTCAAACCAAGTTCTGGTTTCCTTACAAATATAGCTTGATATCTGGCCATCTTATTAATATCATAAGATAAACTGAAGTTGCAAACAGATTTCCCAATGGACTCAAGCTCTCAGATGAATTGGATGATAAAGTCACACTCACAATTATGTTTGACAGTGGTGAAGACATTCATGTTTTTGCACTGATGAAACTGATAGAAGTACCACACCGTACACTTTCTCATAGATGTAATTTGAAATTATTAGGAATATGCTTAAGCCTGTTTTCATTGGAAATTCTTGTTTTATAATCCATCATATATTTTGATGTGTTTTCTTGGTATATCATAAAGATGATAGATGGGTTGTCACAATCAGCATGTTTAACTTCTTTGTGTCTGTAGTATGTAGTTCAGATTGCCTGTCTGTGTAGATTATCTGTTCTTACAACTGGTAAAAAGTACTAAATGTCACATGATTTGATGTCTTCACAAGTGATGTTGAAAAGAATCTTTCCACCCAGCTTGTTTCTCCTGGTTACATTGCAGCTGAGTCTGGGTTCATCCCTGGGACGTCTGAAGACTAAGTAGGTCACTGGGAGGTTTACTGTTGTATTGGTCAATATTTAGGTCACAAATATAGCTGCATGTAGTCATGGTCTGTTGAATGAGATCCAGTTCTCCAGTAGTACTACTGACCAGTCACATCAGTATCAACCACAGGTCAATAGAAATGGAGGGAGGACAGCTGACTAACACTGTAACACTGTTGACCCAATAATGAATGTCTGGTTAAGTTTGTTGGAGTGTGTTTTGGAGATGTGGAATTTGGCAAGTGACTTGAACAGGTATTGGAGGCTGTGTTCTTTGTTGATAGACAATGTATTGTTGTAATATCAACAATAACCGTTCAAGCCAATAAACATGTTTATATATAATGGAAGATGGAGGTCAGTTTGAGGTAAAACACTGTTTTGACCTTAATAGCTTCATGCTGGTCAGTGGCATTGTTTCATGCTGGTCAGTGGCATTGTTTCATGCTGGTCAGTGGCATTGTTTCATGCTGGTCAGTGGCGTTGTTTACCGACATTCACTCAAACAAAGAAAGTAAAACTTTATCATATACCATTTTAAACCTTTAAAAAGGGAAATATGTCACGTGAAGGCTTTAATTTGTTTAATTCTGTTTAAATGAAGTTTTCTAACTTTTGAACACATGCTGGTATAGGTATGTAGCCCTCTGTTAGTGATGAACATTAGTTCTATGTGAACAGACGTTGAGTTGAAGTGGATTTGAAATGAGTTCAAAATAGTCACAAAAAACCGAAGATGAGCAAAAACAAACGTAGCTAAGTAATAGGATAAGTCAGAAAACAAAATAAATAAGTGAAATGAAAAATTTCAGGAACTCAGCTGACAATGTCAAGTCGCATCAGCGCCATAAAGGAATGAGGAACGGAACATAATGGACATAAATTTTGCATAATCAAATTTTAGCATATTAATTTTTAACAAATAAATGCAACAATGAATATGCAGTACTTGCCTATCCGGGACATGAAGAAACTACAGTCAGCTGTTTCATTCTTAAATGCAATATCTTTAGTGCAAAAAGGTATGATGACAACAAAATTATGTACAGTTACCATGGTTACTGTAGTTACCATCCTATATGTACTTACTTCAGTTTAGTTTCCTGTTATGTGTAATGGTGTTGTATAATGTCTGCAAGTCAGATCAGATTAAGAAATAACAGAGGTGTACCTGGGAAATCTATTAAGAGAATTAACAATCTTAATATATTGTACACATGCCAAACCACACTAAGATAATATCTGTTGGGTGGGCCTAATAGTCTCTGTGGTTTGTCCATTTTTGTCTGATAGAAATCAGTTTTATTTGGCCATTTGCCCTGAAGTGAATGTTCCTGACCATCTAATGGTCCTTTGAAATGCTGAACTTCACAAAGTCATTGGCCACATATACAACCTTGACATCAGGGTCATTAGCCATGTGCCCAACCTTGACACAAAATTATTGACTGAGCATTTAGTACATAGAATTCAGTTCAGGTCCCGTTTCCATATTTCTGATGTAGGAATCAGGGTAAGTTCTAAGTACATTTATTTGATTTGTTAAAAGGCCAATCTGATCAGTACTCACTAGAAAGGGCTGTTTAGGTCAAACTCCCTCATTTTGTCCAGTTCAAATCTGTTTTAACATTTAAACTCAATTATGTACAATTGCCTAACTTCATATGCTGTAGACTTACTACTACACTATTCAGAGTTATGGCCCTTTGTTCTCGAGCATCAAATTGCCAGGAAGGAGATATATATCATGCAAAGCAACACTTACTGCAGTAATTTCTAGATGACATCAGTCTGCCTTTGTTATGTAAGAACTAGTTTCAAGTAAACATCAGTTATATAATTGGTTAGGTATCACATTAATCATAAATGTCTTGCCTTACACCAATAATTGAAAAATGTGTTTACTGTTAACTAATAGCAAGATCATTTCCTTTGGTGTATATGCAAGTACTTAACAATGTCAAAATATTGCTCAGAAAAACATAGCAGTGTAACACGTAGGTTTGAATATCAGATTGTGACTGATATAAATCTGTGTTGTTAAGGTCACACTAGCCAATTTTTGAAATAAACAGAGATCCAGCATTTAGTGTTTGACAGTAATGGTGCTGAAATTTAAAGAATGACATATATTTAATCACCAGTTGAGGAGTACAATACTAATATCAAACATCTTTCTCACAATAGACTATAAGTGGAGTGTGTAATCTGATGTGGTGTAAATAGCTAGAGAGGTGATAGACCTGAATGAGTTAGTCAGAAGACCTCACTCCCCCATCCTTCCCTACAAATTCCAATGTGTTATCTGATGAAGATTCTGGCTGGTTTAGGGAATGCTTTGATAGTGGGAGATAGTGCTGTGTACAACTCTTACTTCCTACTTCCTCACTGCTCAGCATCTGTAACATAATACTCTCCTACGTCAGGGTGCCATTTATATATAGTGGAATCATATAAAATAGGAGTAGTTCTGTGGAATGCATTGGTATATCAACTTGAAAATGAATATAGTCACTCATTGAAAGTAATGTTTATTAGATTGAAAATAACTTTAATATCATTTGTCTTTAGAGTTTCTTTCTGATTCTTTTTTAGATAATGGTTGATTTGTAAGACATCCAGGTCTTACCAGTGGTTTACACCTCTCATCCAGCCTAACAATAACAAACACTAAAAAACCTAATATTCCAACTAGTACTGGTAATAGGTGTAAAACTATTTTAATTGAAGATTGTACATGTCTTGATCATAGAAATTCTCCAAAATCTAATTTTTCTTTTGATAATTATTATAAATTTTATCTTCTATACACGATAAACACACTGACAGAGGAAGGGGAAGCTGTAAAACTGTAAAGGTGACATACTGATAGATTAAGGGAAACTGTAAAGGTGACACACTAATAGAAGAAGGGGAAACTGTAAAGGTGACACACTGATAGAAGAAGGGGAAACTGTAAAGGTGACACACTGATACAGGAAGGGGAAACTGTAAAGGTGACACACTGATAGAGGAAGGGAAAACTGTAAAGGTGACACACTGATACAGGAAGGGGAAACTGTAAAGGTGACACACTGATACAGGAAGGGGAAACTGCAAAGGTGACACACTGATAGAGAAAGGGGAAAGGGAAACTGTAAAGATGACACACTGATAGAGGAAGGGGAAACTGTAAAGGTGACACACTGATAGAGGAAGGGAAAACTGTAAAGGTGACACACTGATACAGGAAGGGGAAACTGTAAAGGTGACACACTGATACAAGAAGGGGAAACTGTAAAGGTGACACACTGATAGAGAAAGGGGAAAGGGAAACAGTAAAGGTGACACACTGATAGAGGAAGGGGAAACTGTAAAGGTGACACACTGATAGAGAAAGGGGAAAGGGAAACTGTAAAGGTGACACACTGATAGAGGAAGGGGAAACTGTAAAGGTGACACACTGACAGAGGAAGGGGAAACTGTAAAGGTGACACACTGATACAGGAAGGGGAAACTGTAAAGGTGACACACTGATAGAAGAAGGGGAAACTGTAAAGGTGACACACTGATACAGGAAGGGAAAACTGTAAAGGTGACACACTAATAGAAGAAGGGGAAACTGTAAAGGTGCCACACTGATACAAGAAGGGGAAACTGTAAAGGTGACACACTGATAGAGGAAGGGGAAACTGTAAAGGTGACACACTGATAGAGGAAGGGAAAACTGTAAAGGTGACACACTGATAGAGGAAGGGAAAACTGTAAAGGTGACACACTGATACAGGAAGGGGAAACTGTAAAGGTGACACACTGATACAGGAAGGGGAAAGGGAAACTGTAAAGGTGACACACTGATAGAGGAAGGGGAAACTGTAAAGGTGACACACTGACAGAGGAAGGGGAAACTGTAAAAGTGACACACTGATAGAAGAAGGGGAAACTGTAAAGGTGACACACTGATACAGGAAGGGAAAACTGTAAAGGTGACACACTGATACAGGAAGGGGAAACTGTAAAGGTGACACACTGATACAGGAAGGGGAAACTGTAAAGGTGACACACTGATACAGGAAGGGGAAACTGTAAAGGTGACACACTGATAGAGAAAGGGGAAAGGGAAACTGTAAAGGTGACACATTGATACAGGAAGGGGAAACTGTAAAGGTGACACACTGATACAGGAAAGGGAAACTGTAAAGGTGACACACTGATACAGGAAGGGGAAACTGTAAAGGTGACACACTGATAGAGGAAGGGGAAACTGTAAAGGTGACACACTGACAGAGGAAGGGGAAACTGTAAAAGTGACACACTGATAGAAGAAGGGGAAACTGTAAAGGTGACACACTGATACAGGAAGGGGAAACTGTAAAGGTGACACACTGATACAGGAAGGGGAAACTGTAAAGGTGACACACTGATACAGGAAGGGGAAACTGTAAAGGTGACACACTGATAGAGGAAGGGGAAACTGTAAAGGTGACACACTGATACAGGAAGGGGAAACTGTAAAGGTGACACTGATAGAGAAAGGGGAAAGGGAAACTGTAAAGGTGACACACTGATAGAGGAAGGGGAAACTGTAAAGGTGACACACTGATACAGGAAAGGGAAACTGTAAAGGTGACACACTGATACAGGAAGGGGAAACTGTAAAGGTGACACACTGATAGAGGAAGGGGAAACTGTAAAGGTGACACACTGATACAGGAAGGGGAAACTGTAAAGGTGACACACTGATAGAGGAAGGGGAAAAGGAAACTGTAGGTAGTTTTTATGGACAGTTGGGGTTAGTAAATACCAGATCCGATTTGGAGGTTTGGATTACAAAGGTTAGAGGATTACCTCTGTTCTCTGTACTTAGAGCAGCTGTGAAATGGATGTGAATTTAAAATAATTGTAGCACCACTTCATTATCGTCTGTTCCTTATAAACTGTGATGCAAGTTGGTTTCTGCTTCTCAGGTGCTGGAGGCCCAAACTGACAGCTATACTTTATACACCAGTGTCATTATGGCGCTGTGAATATAATCAGGTAGTATTGTTCTGAGGTGGAAAAATAGAATTTCAGCTCTCTAAAGCCTCACTCAAATGAAAATGTGTAGAATAATATTCTCTCTGATGGGATCTAATTTGAAATTTTGTATGTGATAGAATTTTCAGTGCCTACAGCTCTAAGTCTTGGTACATGCTATAATGTCACATTGGGCTGTGCCGTCATTCATGATTGACCATTAGTCAGTTTTATGTTCAGTGGATGTTGTATTGAGAGTTTGAAGTAATTACATTAAAAACAATGTGGTCGCCATATCACTCTGTTCACCGATTACATCTATGACACAGGCCTATAAGTACCAGTGAAACAAATTGGTTTGAACGACAGTGGTTGATAATCAGATAAAAAAGTAAGGTTTATTGTAGGTAATGGTGATGCCAGAGATGATTAGAGAGTGTTATGATGACAGACAGTGCCTAGTTATTGAGGTGGGGAACAGATTAGCTGACGACCAATACACCACTGTGTTAGATTACAATTAACATTGCTGTTTGATGCAGGTCATTAATACGAAACTTATGCACCTGGATTAAATAGGTACTAACAAGAAATCATGATGGTGATTGTAAATTGACTGCTAATATAACAGCTTTGGATTCTCAGTTTATTTGGCAATAAGCCATTGCTTGGTAATAAGCCCACATATATCTATGACTATTCAGTAGAGAAAAAACAAATTTTATATAATTATCCTGCAATAGGCCTGACGTAGAGTCTAAATTTGTGTGTGCGCCCCTTAAGTTTTATCACAAAATTACTTAGGTTATATAAGTAATTCAGTTATAAGCCTATCATTGTGTATCATTCAGTGGTAATTTTATGTGTGAATCTAATTCAGTGGTATATTTTCTTGGGCATGTAATTCAGTGGTTAATTTACCTAAGTATGTAATTCATTGTTAACTAAACTAAGTATGTAATTCAGTGTTAACTAAACTAAGTATGTAATTCAGTGTTAACTAAACTAAGTATGTAATTCAGTGTTAACTAAACTAAATATGTAATTCAGTGTTAACTAACTTAAATATGTAATTCAGTGTTAACTAAACTAAATATGTAATTCAGTGTTAACTAAACCAAATATGTAATTCAGTGTTAACTAAACTAAACATGTAATTCAGTGGTAATTTTACCATTGTCTATCTGGATATGAAATCTACTTACACAAGAACTTCAGAGTCCTTATAGGTAAGATGAGGATATGGGTCCATGGTGCCACTGTCAGGTTCAAGGTGAAACTTCAGGTCCAGGATGACACCTCACATCCAGGGTGACACCTCAAGTCCGGGGAGACATATCAGATCCAGAGTGACACCTCACATCCATAATGAAACCTATGGTTCAGGTTGACACTCAGGTCAAAGCTGACACCTCATGTCCAGGATGGTATCTCACATCCAGGTTGACACCTCAGGTCCTGAGTGACACCTCACATCCATAATGAAACCTATGGTTCAGGTTGGCACCTCAGGTCCAGGATGACACCTCAGGTCTAGAATGGTATCTCACATCAAGGCTGACACCTCAGGTCCAGAGTGACAACTCACATCCATAATGAAACCTATGGTTCAGGTTGGCACCTCAGGTCCAGGATGGTATCTCACATCCAGGTTGACACATCAGGTCCAGGATGACACCTCAGGTCCAGGATGGTATCTCACATCCAGGTTGACACCTCAGGTCCAGAGTGACACCTCAGGTCCAAGGTGACAATTCAAGTCCAGGTGACACCTCAGGACCAAAATGAAACCTCGGGTCCAGGTTGACACTCAGGTCCAGGATGACACCTCAGGTCCAGAATGGTATCTCACATCCAGTTTGACACATCAGGTCCAGGATGACACCTCAGGTCCTGAGTGATACCTCAAGTCCAAGGTGACACCTCAGGTCCAGGATGAAACCTTATGATAATTGATCTAATGCAAATCATCAAGACTTGTATCATGCTAATTACCTGGAATAACATATTAAGTCAGATCTCTTGTTCACACTGTATACACAGAAGCAACTCTGGGAGTTTGTATTGGGAACCCCAAGTATAACACCAGGTCTAACACTGCAGCCTAGGATCTAGCTAATGCTTACAAAGCAAGAACACAAATGATAATATGTGTTTCTACTAGTTATTTTAACCAAAATGATCGAATGTGTAGTTCTGATTTACAGACTCCTACAATTGTAAGGATTTAGAGTACTTAATAAATGATGTATTAGTGATGTTTAATCTTTGTACAGATTTTTGGGGTATTCATTGTTAACTTATGCATTGCAATAAAATTGTAGAATTACATGAAAAACTATGGTTTTTTAAACTCAGTTGTTAAAACTTTGACCTCCCAGGTTAAAGTATTATACTTCATATATTATAGTAAATGACTTGTAGGAGATGGAAACTTGTATATAGATTGTGGGTAGCATGGTTTGGAGCTACAGCTGATAGTATCGGTAAACATCCATATCATCAAATTCCTGGAGGGGAACATAGTTTATGTAATTAGGACCACTCAGCCTCCCTCTGTGAATGTATCCTTACTGAGGGTGAATGTTTCCCTGGAGGGAGGGGAAGTCAGAGATTTTCCAATGTTCTGTTATAGATAATCTAGCTTGTTCCATTTCTTATATTTATTGACTGATGGGTTGTATGTTGGGACCTCATATTTCCCTGTAAAGATAGCTCAAGTGTAATTTTATGAAATAATTGCATCACTGTTGTATCAGGCTGATGAGGTTTGTTGTGTAGTTCTATCCCTACCTGGGGCTCTTTGTATATCTGAGAGAATCATATCACAGACTGCCCTGTGCTGTAGTGATTGTGTACTTCAGGGCAAGAAACTTTACCCTATTTAGTATGGTTAGCATGAGATGGATCTTCTGCATGATGTTCAGGCAGGTAACCGATGGTTACTTCATTGATTCTGCCTCAAAATGACCCTGACTGTTCATGATGTTCAGTCAGGTAACCAACAGTTACTTCAGAGATCCTGCCTCAAAATGACCCTGACTGTTCATGGGGTAATAAACGCAACACACAAACATTTATGATAGCAAAAGATGTTTAAATAGAATGTTATGTGATAATATAAGATATAAGATTGAAAAATCAAATATGAAATTGATACATGATTTTTTAAAAATTAAAGATGACAGACTTCTATAATTATATGTTATATAATTATTAATCTGTTAGCAGGGTGACACTCTCATGTCCAGTACTGTTGGTTATGCCTGGTACTCAACTTATCTGTAACAACCAGTTGGTCAGGCTTTTGATGGCTTCTATGGGTCAAAGGGCAAATAGATTGCAGGACATGGCTGTTTCCTACCCACTTACTTAGTACTCAACTGCACATTTGTTGGCCATTAGGTCTCGTGCCAAGTCGTTCAGGTGCAGAGAAATGACATTGTAATTGGTGTGCTAACAACTGTATTGTTCAGGTGTAGACAAGGTGATGAAGTAGGTTAGTGGGACTAGCGTGTCTGACTGATGATGAACACTATGTGGTCTGAGACACCCAGAAGATATATTGCGCTGCCAACTATGATAGCATCTCAACCATCTATAGTCCATAGGCAACAGTTTATTGTGTCCCCTGGGCTTTCCAAGTCTCCTGAGTGAATATGAAGTTTTAGCTTAGAAAGATAAAATTGCTTAAACTTACTGCCATTGGCCTTCATTCTCATAAAACGATTCTGTTTGATAAAAATTTTGTAAATGTGTTCAGCTGAACATTTTTTTATGATCATTCCTTCATTGATCATGTTTTATTTTAAGCCCCTACCGTTTAATAGTTTTGTCCCTCTCTGTCATCTGTCCTCTTTCAAATCAGAGTCTGGAGGTCTCGTTTTCAGATTTGATGCATACTTACCCTATGATATCATACCATACAAGTTCTAATTGATTCATGGTTTCCAGAGGTGGCGCTGCCGTTCTCTTTAGACATTTTCTAGTCTTTAGATATAATTTACTTGAAACAAAAGGTTGTGGGGAAAAAAAGTCTTCTTTTTCTCTTGTGTTAATTTAAATAGGTACAGTAAGCCTTATTAATAAAACTGTTCAATGTTTAACTGTTAACCCTATCTAAAATGACTTTTCAAATCTGAAAATGTCGAAAGGTGTCAAAAATTATCCCAGTCTAATTTGATCCATTTCTTAAAAACCGACGGGCCATATGAAGATTACATCCAATTAACTACTGTCATCAAATGAATAGAAAATTTCAAGTGAATACACTAAGTTAAGCTTTTTTTAAGACTTGCTATAACTGACCCAAAAGATTTGTTTTGAATATTGGAGAATTCAGAATTTGGTGCTTTTTGGCCTCATTTTAATGTGTTTTCATGGGGTATTGGATCACTCTTGCAGAAAGCAGGTTTTATTCACAGTTCAGTGTCAGTATGTGAAATACAGGGTCACATTTATACTTCTATTCTGTATATAAATGTTTGTTTGTACAGAATCTGTGTAGTGATATCCAACCTATCAACACAGTAAATATTTCAGCATTTCTCCCAATATTTACATTTGGTGGGTTAATGAGGACCAGATGAGTGGGTGATACTGGACATAATTGTTTAATTGACACCCAGCTGTATCACCCCTTCCAAAGTCTCACTAAGGATATGGTACTAGACATTTTGGATCAGAAAGAACTGTCATAAGATTTCATATCTTTATACAATCTCCTTTCTGTTCCTGTTCTTAAGCTAACTGCCTTTTAGTTTTGTCATGATTTCAAGCAGAGCACCCAACCGAAACTCAGATTTAATTTGTGTGCAGTAGAGTTTGTAGGAGTTTCATGCTGAGACCTTCATTATAAATACTGTTGGCTCCTTCCACAACCCAGGCTATTGTCCATATTGGTGCTCCTTCATAACGACTATTGGAGCTCCCTGTAATCTAGATACTGCAAGCTCCTCCCAAGTATAACCGATTTCTTGAGTTAATTACACATTACTGAGACTGCTATATGTACTATAACTTTTGTTCTTACATCACAAGTCACATGCTTGTCTGCGGAATTTTGTCATAACTCCTAAACAACAAATCTCATACACGTTGACATGCAAGATGCTAGTTGTAATTGATAGCTGATACAGTTTGTGTGAATTGATTACATGGCTTACATATTTCCCTTTAATATCATTCATGAAGAACAGACACTACTGGTAAATGATGATTTTTTTCTGACGAGTGAAGATATCTGGTTGTATGTCAATAATTGACAGGTGTTCATGAACATAAGTCTGGAATACCTACATTCTGAGAGGGGATCAGTTGTATTTGATCAATTAGCATACCCGTATCAAAAATTTAAATAACTAACAAGTGGGCTACACTGTTAATAAGGATTCTTTTCTCTTAAGTTAATGTTATGTATGGTTCTGAGAGGCACCACATGCCGAAATGGAGAATTTTTTGTAATATATTAGAAGAATTTGTCATGTGATTTATGTACATTAGATATAACCACCTTCAACTCCAAATTTACTCCAATGTTTTCATTATTATAGGTCTGGGCCACACATCAGAGATAAGGGTGCCCTATCAAGTCATCAGGTTTTCATTTGGGACTCTGGTTTTTTCTTCTGTTATCAGCACAATTTCTTAAGTTCTGTTGGATCAATCAAATTCAAACTTTGTTCATTGCTTTTTCAAAAGGAAGTTTTTCTGTAGGAATGATTTTTTGTGTTCTGAGTTCAAAGGTCAAGATCTCTGTTACTATAAATAGAAAATAGGCTTCTGCAAGATATCTTCCCTTTTGTTAATATCATTACATTTGGACTTTCTCAATTGCTGCTTTCAAGGAAGTGCTTGTTCTCAGTTGCTTTTGATGTTGAAAGGTCAAAGGTCTACGTCACCATTGCTTGGTATAGAAAATGGACCATATACTTGAACATTATTTGTAAATAATTGACTGAAATCAATTGAAAAGTTGCCCTACCACAGGTTAAGGTCACCATGTCAAAGTTTGAGGTCAAATTTATCTCATTACTCTAAAAATCTTCACGTGGTTAGCATGGATAAGTATATCCAGATTTGTGTACAACAATAAACACATAATTCATTGTAACAATGTAAGGTGACTGAAATCAATTGAAAAGTTGCCCTACCACAGGTTAAGGTCACCATGTCAAAGTTTGAGGTCAAATTTATCTCATTACTCTAAAAATCTTCACGTGGTTAGCATGGATATGTATATCCAGATTTGTGTACAACAATAAACACATAATTCATTGTAACAATGTAAGGTTTCGAGCCTGACATAATGTCCCTCCTGATGTGTGTCAGTATTCTCATTCTCTTTGCGATTAACTGAAACAACATGGTAGTTTTTCTGCTACTCTTTATTGTTGTTAGGTAACGATATCAATACATTGTTAACACATTCAGGCATTGATCAGTCTTTACAACCACTATTTTTTCATATTTACTCATCATCTTGACTGTCATCTTGATACAAAACATGAAATATAATTTCTCAGCTGTTGTTGCGACTGAACAGCAGACAACCCGACATCTCCTTCACTTTTATAACAGTTAAGTACTATATCAGTAATATGGAGTATAATGTTTTGTGATTTCCTTTCATTTCTCGATTTATTGGTGTATGTCTAGTTTCTGTACAGGTACCTGTGTATCATTCAAGGTATACTGGATGCCTGTTAATGACACATATTATATCAGACACTGCTAACAAGTGGAGGAACTGTGACGTTCATCTTGTTGTAGATGGAGCAGCTGATCAGAAACACATATCATTGTCTTTGTGAAGACAAGACCAACCTTTCCATAACTTTATTACAGGCAGGATATGTCTTGTCTGGAAAATGTTCAAGAAGCAAGAAATATAGGGGGAAAAAACAAGAGTTGGTTGGAAATAAGGCTTGACACGTATTTTGCGAGGAATCCAGTCGGTGCAAGTGCCAAGATGTTGGATCTGTCTCTGTGCATCCCCAAACCTGTAAATTCTTGTTTCTAGGGGATTAATGACGGCTTCCTAACTCAAGGTGGAAAGGTGGCATTCATTCTCAATGCCTTCCAGCTGCACTGGACTGTAGGGTTAGATCAAATGAGGATTTCTGTAAACAAATCTTGATCAATTTGTCTCCGTCACTGTAGAATCAGTCACAGATTTCTCTCTCAATTCTCCCGAATGTTCAAAAATTTGTCTGTTGTATTTAAATAGAACAGGCAGTATGCTATATTTATCCCAAAATATGCCCATATTTGATAGTAATATGTAATACTGTTTAATTTTTTTTTTAAGTCAGTACAATTTCATTTACATGCAATAAGTTCACCCCTAGACATTGAATCAGACGTGATATCTTAAGGCATATTTGAGGATTGCGATTGAAGGTAACTTTCTGCTGTCTGCCATTTTGAAGCATTGTTTCATTGCCTTTGTTTCTTGTTTGATTTAGATAAATCTACTTCTACTAATGACAACAGAAATGTCTGTTGCTATTGACAACATTAATGATTGATATATTGTCAATTAGTAAATCTTTACCTGCATTCATAGGGTTCAGTCACAGTCGTAGATTTAATATGGTAATGTTAGATAACAATTCTGCTGTTAAAGCTGTTATTTTTGAGAAATTTTCATTTTTGTTAGCTATATTATAGAAGATTGAATAAGATGTAAATGATAGATGTCTGGAGAATGAAAATGAACTAAGGAAACAAAAGACAATTGAAGGACATACTCCAACAAAGACATATCCCATTTGCTTCATTCTGAACCATATGAACCGCTGAAACAACAAATCTTACAGTAATAGATATGGGGTGTGTCATGATTGCACTTTGTTACAACATTTGTGTCTGGCAATGTTTCTGTTGAGAGATTGGATAATAATGATTTATCTTTATGAATCCCTGCTATTTTTGTAAAGGTTAATGGTACCGTTGCAGATGGCTGACATTTGGATCGTTATTGAACCTTAGAGAATTTTACTGCCCGTGGTCAACTTGCTATTACATTTATGGTTATGACTGCTATTTGCAGACCCATATCTGGAGAATTTCTAGGAAATTGTCTCGGGCAGTTTGTTTGTAATTTCTATTTCTACTTATAGAATTCTAATTCAGAAAATGAAACAAAATCCTGTCACCTTGCAGTTATGGTGGAGTAGAGCTAGAACCGGAAAGTTGAATTGGTTTTATTAGAGTTGCATTTTACCTATTTTATATCTGTACTATACCGAGCTTTATAAATACTCAGCATTATACACCTTTACTCTCCTGTAATTGATGTTATATTATATATAATATTATTTTCCCATGCTGTATGTAGTTGTGATGACACGGCTGTGATAGTGATGACACGGCTGTGATAGTGATATTTTCCCATTCTGTATGTAGTTGGGATGACACGGCTGTGATAGTGATGACACGTCTGTGATAGTGACATTTTCCCATTCTGTATGTACTTGTGATGACACGGCTGTGATAGTGATGACACGGCTGTGATAGTGACATTTTCCCATTCTGTATGTAGTTGGGATGACATGGCTGTGATAGTGATGACATGGCTGTGATAGTGACATTTTCCCAATCTGTATGTATTTGTGATGACACGTCTGTGATAGTGACATTTTCCCATTCTGTATGTACTTGTGATGACATGGCTGTGTATAGTGATGACACGGCTGTGATAGTGATATTTTCCCATTCTGTATGTAGTTGTGATGACACGGCTGTGATAGTGATGACACGGCTGTGATAGTGACATTTTCCCATTCTGTATGTAATTGTCATCCAGTGGTTTATGATAAATATGTGTATAGTTTGGCGACTTTCAGACAGTATGTACTCTTACCAATTTTCCTTTTATACTGGTACACACAACATTTTGAATTGTAGAGTTGTCTGCTGATAGGCATTATCAAATACTGAGGGTTATTGTTTGATAATTATCATTATCTTATTACGTGCTAATAGCTGCGTTATGCAATCCAATGCACAGCTGATAACTACTGGAATCTGCTGGGAAGTTCAGGAGCCCTGCAGATGCAGTGCAGGTCTGCTGTCAGAAAAGATTTAGAAGGCTGTAGTTTATGAAGGGATCTACAGGAAACCAGAATCTAACTCCGACACACAGACAAAAACTTTTTTCAATATCACAGTTCAGTCACACAGACAAAATGCTCTTCAAGGTCACATTTCTGTCACACTGACAAAATGCTCTTTAAGGTCACAGCTCAGTCACACAAGCAAAATGTTCTTCAAGGTCACAGCTCAGTCACACATAAAGCAATGTACTTTAAGTTAGGTCACAGATCAGTCACACAGAAGATTTCTTCAAGGTCATATTTCTGTCACTCAGAAAAATATGTTCTTCAAGGTCACATTGGTATCACTATAAAAAACAGAAATGAGGAACAATTTCACATGACTGATTAGTGGGTATATCAATCAGAAAACCATGACATTTGTGAAGAAAACATACCTATATGATACAGACACTGCTTTATGCAGACGTTTCATATATAGGATGTTAGGAGAACTTGGTAGTCAATGGAATGCATGTTGTGTGTGAAATGTACACATTCTTTTTCCCCTTAATCTAATTATCCTGTTTAGAATTTAAAAATCAATAAACTGGAGTTAGACTGTTTTTCTAATATGACTGACAAGAATATCATCAAGGAATATTGATGAGAAGATCAAACATTCCCTTTTTTAGCAGCTTTGCTGTTATGTAATTATTTCTGCAGTGAAAACAGTCTTGATCATGACAAGATTGTATTCTAGATCTGTACACCACAGTGTCTATACCACTGCTAGACTCTGATAAAGATGACATTGATTGTCAAAAGGTTATCCTAAAGATAAACGTATTTAGTAACATTTTGTTTCTGGAGATAATAATAGAAATGTTTTATCTAAAATTGCAGAAAAGCTGATATTATTTTTCCCCAATTGTGACCTTAGTTTAGAATCTGGTTCAGAGTAATGTTGAAGGTTTTACTTTTTCTCGATATCTGTTTGTTTAGAGGAAGTTATGGATGGGGGAGGTGAGGGGAGGGCGCATATAGTGTTACCTATCTGTACCTGTCCCATCAGTTCTGAATCATTGTCATATATTTAGAAGCTGTCAATAGATTTGGTTCATATTTATCCTATAAAATATCATCAATTTTTACATAATGTCATATTAAGACAGTAATTGGTCAAAATCAGAAGGTCAAAGACCACATATGATAATTTCATCGAAGATACAATTGTATACATGGAAGATTAGGAAAATTCATGTTTTCTGGTTGTGTAAATGAGGGTCTCTATTGTGGTGATGTTTTGTATCTTGGGGAGCATGTCATAGTGTCTGACACAATCCAGGCCGCAAATCAGGGGAGGTAATCACCCTGACAACACATTTAACCTTTACCAAGAAGACTTAATTCAGCATATCAGCCCTGTGATTTTATCGGTCAGGATTCGTGGTTTGTGATGGGAAGATTTAAAATGCTTCTTCATCCCTTTATAAACACTTTGAGCCAGATTTTCATTGTCATCGCCAAAAAGAATAACTCTTAAGAAATCCAGACAACATACAATGGTGCTCTATAAGTAGCCTATGAGTGCCAATTACTGTAAACTGATAACAAGTCAGGGGTTTAAGGGGGTTTGGGGGTGAGGTGGGGGATGTTGAGGGGGTTGGGTTTTGCTTATTTTGCCAATGGTCTGACATATCATGAAATCATTCTCTGAGATCCTGATTGGTCTGTTGCCTTCCAAATATGTTCCAATACAATATCAGCTTCAGGTACTGAGCTCATGTTCATACTGTTTGTTTTTCAAATCTGGTGGCATCTGTTTAAGGCTACCTGGGTAATTATTAGTTAGTGTTACAGACAAAACAATATTTATTGGAGAGACATGTAATGGCAGGTTTTATTTATAAACAGTCAGCATATGTCAGTAGGTCCACAGAACTCCTGGTCTTACACAGATGGAATACATCAAAAATGAAGGAGAGAACTCATTGGCAAACACATTTTTGCGTGCTGAGATGATCCATTAAGCTCATCAGAAATTATCAGATCTGATTGAGAATTCTAATCAACATAGTTTTACTGAAAGCTATAGCCAAGCATTCAGTTTGCTAAATATGTTGTCTGCACTGTGAATGTCAGAAATTTCTCTAGATACCTCGTTTATTATCCAACATGAATCCCTTCCTCCAAAAGTGCTTTTGAACCTTTGTTGCTATAATACAAAGGACTTGTCTGCACCATCAATGATGTATGTCACTTGAGCACTGATGGTGCACCACTACTATTGTCACTGAGCCCTTACTTAGTAATCATTCTGTTTGCAGGCTTGGAACAGTTCTGGAGAAAAAAAATCTGGACAACATTTTGATGACATTTTGGGAAACAATGCCTATGAATGTTTGATTTGCAGTCTAATAGATTATTGGGTTTAATATAATCATCTCCATTATCTTGATGCTGTATAATACTATAATATATTATGTCACTGTTCCATGAGAAATTAAGGCTTATAATATTTCATCGCTGAATCTTTCAACATAGAAATTACTAAGGAGCTGAACCAACTAAATCTTTTAACACAGTATCCATACATAAGCACTGGTAATTAGGGAACATGCAAATACATTAGATACGCATTTGATTGTTCTGTACAAACCTTAAAGAGAGCCATTGAAAAGTAATCAACCATATGAAGGACATTATTGGACCATGGAGCTGTGTTTACTGTGATAAGGAATGAGGGATGGGTGGGCGGGTAGCTAACGGAGTCAAATAAGAGCCAATGACAATTGGTTATTTCAGAGCTGTTTTGACACTGTTACTGGGAATATTTCTTGCTGTTGATTGAGTTCCTTGGCAAACACTGCCATGTAACAGTGGTTATTTTTGGTTTCAGTCAGAAATAATTTGTGTACTATGAAATGTGAAGATAAATGTTATTGCGTATTAACATATCTGATGAGAGCATTCATTGTATGTTGAAGTGACATTCAGAAAGATAATTATCTTTGTATTTCTCTGAGAGTGTGTTTTCATAATTTACAATGAGCTTTTCCTTGAAAGAAGTGATTTTTTTAAAAACATAATACCGTCTCTTTTGCCTCCCCCCAACCTCCACCCCCAAATCCTCCACCCCTCTCCCCCACACACATACTGGTGATAGAAGGAGATGGTGACATGCCAAGATCACATACAGACGGCCGACAGATGATAATTCTTCAAGACAGCTGGAGTTATCTCCCCTTGTTCATTACACTATTCTTGTGTCTTGCTGGCTGTCTATGTATATATATTAAGTAGGAATTACATTTTGGGGGGGTTTTCGGGGTGTGTGTGTTTTACATGCAGGAGACTATATTTTATATATTTCACAGTACATTTGACACCAATGTAAGAATGTATTTTGTGGCTGATTGCAGTGGGAATCCTCTCTACAAGGATTTCAGAAAGATGATAGTCCATTAACATTGATTTGTGTGTGATATCGACCCTTTTCTAATTTATAGGTGTTTTAGATCTGGAATTCACTGTGATTTATTTTTGACCAGCTTCCATATCAGTTTCTACAGGGGAGCAAGTTTGAATTCTCCACATGGTTTTGTATAATGGCATATTGCCAGCCGTTCTGTCCAATTTACAAAATAAAACAACTTTAGTATGAATTGATTGATACACTACAGCTATGATATCAGATGATTCAACCATTTTTCTTGGTACTGAATTTGGTTAGATTCTAGAAATTTGATTAGAAAATAGAATCAAGCTTCAAATAATTTGAAGCATTGTCTGTTATTATTCTTAAAGAATTAAGTTACAGTTACAAAGACAGTATTGCACCTTTACGATAGTTGGAGATTGTGCCCTTACAAAAGGCAGAGATTGTACCCTTATGAAAGGCAGAGATAGACACATATTTCACACAGAATTGCACCATATCTTTATGATGCATAAAACTCACAGATATTTTAAATCGATTTTCTTTCTGCGAATGAGTTTTTGATGACAATTTATAAGTATACTGTGAATATATATGACAAATACACATTTTAACGTTCCCCAAAGGGCGAGCATACAGTCACTGCTTTGTCCGTCAGTCTATTCATCCGTCCATCTTAATATTGTCCGGAGGATAACACAAAAACGATAAGAGGTATTAACATAAAATTTTGTAGGTAGATAAATCTGATCAGGGTTAAGTGCAGTGTACAAGAAATATCATTGTCTTTTGCATAATTTCGGAGTTATTACCCTTTGTTATTTCTCACACTTAAATTTTGTCCATGTTGGTAGGGTAACCTTTCTCTGATGACCCTATTTGTTAATGATAACAGCCAGTGTTGTACTAAAGTTGACCTAACTGGATTCAAATACATGTGTATTAATTAGAAGTTGGTTTAATTGACCTTATATATTTCAATGGTATGATCTGTTGCTTCCTTGCCTGGAATGCGATGACTAAAGCTGCTTTCATTTTTGGAACTCTCCCATCTTCTTATTTTGCACATTCCACTGTACCAACTCTCATGTCTTATTTCTGGAGCCTGAAGAGAAGGGGTCAATGATCTATCTGTCAACCATGTCCTCTCGGTGCACGGTTTGGTTTCATACTTCACTTTCAAAAAATTTCAATCTGACAAACCTAAAGCAAAATTTTACTGTTCTCTATGAGTGAATAAAAATAGGAACGATATCTACCATCAAAATATTAGATAACTAGATGAAGCAGACCATGCTTGTAGTATAATGCTAAGTGGAACACACACCAAGTGAATACCTGAGATTCATGAAAGACATACTTACAACACATGCAGTGATTAAATATACTTCTAAAGAAATACTACTGTAGAAATATGCTGTGTGTATCAGATTCCTGTCTATTAGATCTAGATTCTTAAGTTTTTCCTGCACTATCATGTACTTGTAAATTTAGACTTTTATAGCAAAATATCATAATTTATGTGAAATATTTATTCTATTAACACATATTTCTGGATCAAAATGACTGCTTTTTAACCACTATAAATTGTTCTAATTTGGCGTTGCCAAATTTAAGCAGATCATCAATGTTTGGTCAATTTTGATGAAATCCTGATTCCAAAATAATTGCCAAATAAATAACATACAGAAGCTTTCGTTAGTGCAGCAAGGTTGTAGCGTAATGCTTTCAATGTGAAAAGCACTTAAACAAGATAGAATATTTTACAGTAATCAGAATTTAAAAACTGGAAGAAGTTTACTTCTGGGGGAGTTGCCTCCCATCCCAAATCATCAAAATCAATTTCACATCCACAGATTTAGTGAATATTTTTCCTGTAGTCTCAGTAACATATTTGATATGAATAGAAAGAGGGTCATTCATGTTTTATAAACATTTTAAAGTTATCACATTCTCTGAAAATTATTATCATTATTAAAAGTATTTGTATTGTCTGTCATTAATACATGAATTCATCATGTTGATTTGTGTAAAATATCTGAGAAATGTCTGTAGAAAGTCAGATGTTGTAATGTGGAATATTTTGTGTTTCAGGACCTGTCGTACAAGGATCGCCACTGGCACGAGTTTTGTTTTAAGTGTTTTGAATGCCAAAAGTCCTTGGTTGATCAACCCTTTGCTCCTAAAAATGAGAATATTTTTTGCTCCGACTGCCATGATGACAAGTTTGCTGCTCGCTGTGATGGATGTGAAAAACCATTCAGGGGAGGTAATCATTTTTTTAAATTTATTTATTCAATAGTAAGATAGACATATGTACAGTAATATCAGACTTTAAAAATCAAGCACACGTACATGTATATATCAGTCTTCATTGTCTTTCCACTTTTAGAGATCCAATCTTTTGCATTTATTTTTTTTAATTTTTTTTTTTTAATCACTCCTTTTTTTAAGCAGGCTGACTAGCTGAGTACTGTGTACAAATTGTATTACCTCTTAAATATCAGAGATTAAAGTACTTCATTTACAATTTTTTTAGCATAGAATCAATATTAGTTAGAGTTTATTACATTTTTCTTTCTGATTTTAGATACTATAAATTACTTGTTATATTTCTTCTAACATTTTCTGTGTTTTTCTTTATAACATTTGAATCACAAATCATAGACAGTAAGTAACACAACAGGCTGAAACTAAGCTTTCTTCAGCTGTGTCTAAGAAATATACTGGCTGTACTGCTCATGTCTTTTCCCCTGGCCAAATCAAGGGCTGAATCAACAGCAGTTGATATCGTACAATAACAATTTTGTCAGAAATGCATCAGCTATGTAACACAGCCTCCAATTTCCAATTCTGCTTTTGCAGCAAATCAGAAATAATTTTCTATAGTTCTTAAAATCGACATTGATTTCATCTTTTTTTTTGTCGAACACTGGCTGTTGCAAATTTTTAAAAGTGTGATGCACAACTTTGGTGATTGTTGATGTGACCCGTAAAGTGCATGGAAGATATAGAAATGATGAGGAGTGTGCTTAAATATCATTTAAATCTTCTGTCAGGTTTTTACTTCTGAAAATATTGTTAAATTTAATGAATGAGCTTTGTGAATGCTGAATTATAGAAAACAGTTTTTCTGTTGTATTTGGCTGATGTTGTCCATTTTGGAAAAGAGTTTTTTTGCTCATGACTGTAGAATAAGCAGTACACAGTCTGGTTTACAAAAAAATGTCTGTGTGATTTTTTCAGCAAATTTTTATCATTTGTTATATAACAATGTGATGGTTGTACTGTGTTAAGAAAAGCTTGTATGCCAAATAGAGTTTGAAATGTTATGTTCTTAAATATTCTTAATGAATTTATGAAAAAAAAGTTGTTTGTGACGAAAATGAAGTAAAACTTTTCCTGGTCCTATATGAGAGATTGCAGAATATCATTTTTAATTATATCTGAAAGCTGAAAAAGGTACATATTGAGGGAATAATGACTATTTTTATCAAGCCACTTAAATGGATCTGACTAGTTTAAAACACTTAATGAATAAATATATTGATTTAACAAAATGTGTATATGTAGATATATGAGTGCTTTCCTTTCCCTGCGACACAGGAGATGAGAGCACAGGAGTCCCAGGTATTGATAACACCTTAACAGCATTACATTCAACCTCGACAAAGTATTTTGCAGATTTGTAATAAAAAATGTCCTATACGTCAGTCCTCCCCAAGGCATGACTATAACAGATATGTAATTAAAAGTCAAAAAGCGAAAATTATCAAAATATAACTTCAACCAACTTTAATTAACATTACATTAGTCAATGGCTCCATGTCATGAATTTGTTTGTAGAATGTTTCTATGGTAACCAAAATCTGCAAAATGTTATGTCGGTGAATTGAAAACTGATAAAGTGCCAGTTTCTATTTTTTGTTGCTATTAAACAGATGCTATTGATGATATAATCGCTACAAGCTTTAGGCATGTTAACTCATTCTCTGCTAGTTGCATTAATTATGTAATGGACGTTATCGGCAGTTTGTATTATTCCAAGTTTGCCATAGCAAGATGAAGTATTGTACAGGGATGGAGGGTGCCATGTTTTATTTTCAGGGAGAAATGAAAGTTAGCATGTGATATATTTGATACCTTTATGTACAAAGAGAATCTGATTTGATTTCAACTCTTGTCACCATGATCCTGATTGATGGTTTAACATTCTGTATCACATGCTGTCAGTGTTTTAGTGGAAGAGTTGATGTGCTCATGAGTGTTGTAGAGCTCTTTGGCACAGTGGCACTCATGGGACTGTGATAAGCTAAGGGGTATAGTGAAGCCTACTGTGGAGCTCATGAGTATTGTGGGTCTCAGTGGTATTGAGGATCTCATGGGTATTGAGGAGCATGGAGGAGCTTATAGGTATTGAGGAGCTCATGGGTATTGTGGGTCTCATGGGTATTGAGGAGCTCATGGGTATTGAGGAGCTCATGGGTATTGTGGGTCTCATGGGTATTGTGGGTCTCATGGGTATTGAGGAGCTCATGTGTATTGAGGAGCTCATGGGTATTATGATGTTCTTGGATAAAGCTCATGGGTGTTTTGTAGTCCATTTCTGCTGTGGAGCTCATGGGTATTTTGGAGCTTGTGGCTGTTGTGGAGCTTGTGGGTATTTTGATGTTCATAGGTAAAGCTCATAGGTATTGAGGATCTCATTGGTATTGTGGATTTCATGGGTTCTGTGGAGAAACATACACTCCTGGAATACAGGTAGTGTATATGGCATATTGATAACTTTGGATCATTCATAGAGTTCATTCATGACTGCTCTTGGTTTACCGTATACAGGTGCTCAGACAGAGCTCATGGGAAGAGGTAGGTAATAGATGTATTTGATGACTAGGTTACAGGTGTTTATGGGGGGCATATTGTGTACAGGTGTACTGGTACAGAACAGGTGATCAAGGAGTCAGGTTTGACCAGGTTACAAGTGTTTATGGGAGGCATATTGTGTACAGGTGTACTGGTACAGAACAGGTGATCAAGGAGTCAGGTTTGACCAGGTTACAAGTGTTTATGGGAGGCATATTGTGTACAGGTGTGCTGGTACCGAACAGGTGATCAAGGAGTCAGGTTTGACTAGGTTACAAGTGTTTATGGGAGGCATATTGTGTACAGGTGTACTGGTACAGAACAGGTGATCAAGGAGTCAGGTTTGACCAGGTTAAAGGTGTTTATAGGAGGCATATTGTGTACAGGTGTGCTGGTACAGAACAGGTGATCAAGGAGTCAGGTTTGACCAGGTTAAAGGTGTTTATGGGAGGCATATTGTGTACAGGTGTGCTGGTACAGAACAGGTGATCAAGGAGTCAGGTTTGACCAGGTTAAAGGTGTTAATGGGAGGCATATTGTGTACAGGTGTGCTGGTACAGAACAGGTGATCAAGGTATCCGGCAGTGTGTATTATATAGAGTTCTATATATTACTTAGTACAGTCTTACCTGTAGTTTATCATTCTGTTTATTGTACAGTTATATTTTTAATCACATATAAGAGCGACTATCAGTATTAAGGTGGCGTGCTACTTTTGATGTATCACAGAATATAGAAATATTTTCTAATTTGTTTCCCAAATGGTTGTCCATTTTTTATGTCAATGAAATCTTTCCTACTGGATGAAATACAGCATATCAAATGTCTTTCCGACAGATAGAAAGGTTTATTTTTCACATCTATTAAGTGTTGAATATGCTCAGTGTTAGTCATTTAACAGACTATTGACATGGGCATTTGGAAATTTAGGTCAACATTCTGAAATACATGCAGATACAAGATTTTAGCAATTTTCAATTTTTCCACCCATCTTTTATACGTAAGGTATGACATCTGAAATGAGCTCTTCTTTAAAACACTCAACGAGCTCTTCTTTGTATTTTCAATAAGCTCTACTTTTTGTTCAAACTTTTGATACAATCAGGTGACACGTTTCAGCAACCAAAAGCTGCAACTTTAAAACTGTTAAAAACATTGCACCTCAGAAGCTTTCAATGTGTAATCTAGTTATCAGGTTACTGGTTTTCTTGATTACGACCTAATACATTGTGGCATGATTTTAAGTCGGCAATAGTTAAGATAAAAGGATTAGGGCATGGGAATTTAGGGTTCAGAGAAGAATGTAAAGTTTATGTATGGCTGAGAAAATATAAATGCTTAATTGTCGTTATAAGGTTCTCCTGTTTGAATAAGATTCCTCCAGGCTACCTTATGCCATGGCACGCATTCTGTCGTCCATTACCTTTCCAACAAACCAGTTGGTGTTATGATAATTGGCTAATAGATTTCTATGATAAAGCCCAGTCATAGTTTCTGAAAAGAAATGACCTTGATTCACGCTTAAAAGAATAGAAGCATGATATTTGGCTGAAATGTTTAAAGATTGAAGTCCAACAATGTTCGCATAAAAAAAAATTGGAGCCATTTTAAGCTCAAAGAGTTCAAAGGATTTCGATGGAGATAACAAAATAAGCTTATAGATATTTGTTCACTGGGATCAAGTTTGCTGAGAACTTTTCTGCTGAATGGAAATTCCTAGAATCATGGTGTTTTTACATGCAACACATTTTTCATTTAGTGGCTGAATGTGTTAAAAGAAATTACCTTGACATAAATTTGAAAGTTAAAGTTTGAATACTCTGATGTAATTTTCCCATTGACATAAAGATCAAGAGAATTTGGTTGTGAAATCAATAAATTATTGCTCAGGATAAATTATGTTGACCGGGAGTAACATAATTGTAATACGTTTGGCTATTGACTTCAGCCCATTTTGAAGACCAAGTAAGTCAGATGAAAGCATTGAATACCAGGTGGGGGGTGCTGGCCCATTTGGCCTCTTGTTTAATGTGAATAGGAGCATGAATCATTGAATGATGTTCTTTATACGCCAGACAGGCGTAACAAAATAGAATTGTTTTAAGAGTTCAAGGTTCTGTTGCTCACAATAGCTGATTAACCAAATTGAAACTGTATCTCATTCACTAGAGTGCCAAACTGTACACAAATTTACTTAACCTTGGTAATCTCAAATCTGACAGTTCAATAGACTTACAGGGTAAGTAAGCAAATCCACCAATCACTGAAATCCTTGTACATCACGTTATCATAAGGACTATCCACTTTTTGTAGTATTTCGTCATCCTGATGTTGCTGGTAAGTACTGTTTGTAGCCCACATGTCCATATCCTTTTACGATCATCAGAATCCGGTCCCTCTATGACACTACAGAACTGACTGATTATCTAGTTATAAGCCCCAACTCTGTTGAACAGGTTGTGCTGTTGACTCTTTCAATCCTTATTTGTCCTGCCATACACTCCATCACCCTTACTCTGTGTTTACAAACTGGTACCAAGTTCTTCACCAAGTTTGCCTTCAGAAGTCACTCTGATGACTGATCAGATTCTTGTTGTGTATATATAGATCCATGTTTTATTCCAATGCAATAACTTGATATTCCTGTTCTTGTTTGTTACCATTGCTTGAATGGATTTGCCCCCTCCCTCCTTACTCTAAATTGCGAAAAAACATCATAAATTGATTGTACCTACATTGATAATTATCTTCATCTGTCCTTTGAGATTTCACTCTGTTTCAAGCCATGTTATACCCTTAATTAATCTTGAAAGTCCTTGGTAGATTGAAATCATGGATTTTCTAGAATGTGTATTCATAGTTTACTGATTTTAAATAGCCTGGTCTGAAAGTGAAAGAAAGAAAAAAAAAGGAAAATAAAACACTTTTCTGGTTTTTGGGATTATATAACCTCAGCATACTCAGATTGACAAATGCCTCATCTAACAAAAGCCTCATCTTATTGACATATTTCTTAGGACCCTATCCCGCATTATTTTGTGGCCTTACAAGACATTTCTTTCTTTAAACTTTCTGCCAACACTTGATTGACTCAAGTGATTTGACTCCACTGAAGACTAGAAGAATTTAGGCACATAATCTGAAAGTAGTTAAAGAATGCAGACCCTGGGATTAAAGACTTCATAGCATTTCAAATGTAAATACAACTATATTGTAATGGAGGGTTTACAACCAGATAAGCACTTCTGTTATTGCTATTTGTAAATTATAAAAATCCCAAAACTAATGAATGAGATATAGTTCGTCAAAGTATTCTGTTAAAATCCTGTTTCTGTAAACAGAACTGACCTTATGTTTTGATAGCTGTTTATAAAAACAGGATGTGTTTTAAAACCTGAGGTTGATGGTATTGAAGAAGAAGAATATCATCATTAATTGCTATCTTTTATTAAGCCTTTCAGCTGAATTTTTTGCTTTTTATCAAAACTATAGGCATCTTTATCCCGCTTCTGTTCTTGATGTTCTGAAATGTTTGACCAATGGTTCAATAGGAATGAAATCATTAAAAATGAAATCTAACAATTTTACATAGATATGAGATAAATTACTATTCCAAGATATACAAGGCACGCACAAGTTTACCAGTCCACCTTAGCTAGGTTTTAGATGGGTTTTGTCACAGAAAGTCTTTCATGTGAAATTTGGTTGAGGGAGAGGGGCAGGGGTCAGGGGGAGTTTTGATTGTGTCTTTTATAACTAGTGAAAAGGGGGATGATATCTTAGGCAATGTTGAAATGGGAAAACATTTTTTTTTATTTATAGATTTTTGTTAATGTTTCAGATGAGTTTATGCGATACTTTACTAAGCTATTTGTCAAATCCTGCATGGTTATAATGGATCCTACCCAGAAATATGCATTTATATGATATATACAAAAAAGCATGTACATTGTAGGTATGAAGAGTTGTGACAGGAGCTCAAAATGTTTAGGCATTATATTGCATACGGATATGACATTGATATAGTCAGTGTAGTATGCATGCATTTTGAATTTTAGATTTAGTTCCATAGGTAAATTATGTCTCAAGCTACAATCATGGTAATATCAGGACATTTTGTAATAACATCAGTAATTTATAAACAAAATAATGATCCAGAGAGAATGAAAGTTTTCAATGTAAAATGATTCATGTGATGTGTTTTTTAAGTCAGATGTGATGTAGTTTCCATACTGGGTCTGTATCTTGGTAGCACCAGTCTGTACTTCAATGAATCATACCAACCAATCATATGATGCAGCATGTTATCTGGAATTTTCTAAATAGAATGTGTGCAACAGAATTGATAAATATTGTTATTTACATCGAGATGTATTTCATTTCAAATATCAAAATTTATTTTAGGGTTTATATAGATTTTTTTTAATAGAATTAATTTTCTTTTGAAACCATTGCTATTTTAAAAATTGAAAAAAAAATGTATGAAAAATATGTATGAAGATATGGGCCGGTTTCCATTTTTCTGGAATGATTTGGTGAGAGTTCTATATGGCATGTGGAACCTGTTGAGTATTCTGTGTGATTTATAGAATTATGAACATGAAGGGAATATATTGTCTGGTTTGTATATATAGGGATTGAGTGTTATATTTGGTGATAGCTAATTACAGATATCTCATTGGAGTAAGGACTGCTTGAAGGCAACCTGTTGGTAAAATTTGGACTGAAGTCAAAATTCATAACATTCTATTTACCTTCTGCTTGATATAGCCCTTCCATCTTTTACCTGTGGTAACGTGTGTATACATGGTGTTGGGGAAAGTATTCATTTGTACTATCATATTAAACTCACTATATGTAAATATACATCTTTGTTGTGAGATGGAGTGCTAGTGGATACTAATATCCTTCATCTCTGAATCACATTAACATAATCATGTTTTCCTTCTTTAGAATTTGAATATTAATATATATACCAGTTATATATACTGTGTAGATAGGTACTGTTATTATACATATATTATATCATATATCAAATTTCCTCTTCACTGCTATCACTTAATTCTTCTGTCTGTCAATCTGTCAATCATGTGTGTAGCAGATTTCTACTAAGTGAAATAATTTAGGATTCAGTAGTTATGGGAAGCGAAGGAAAATGTATCAGAAGATGGGGATTTTTGATTGAGTTTAGTGGTAGTTATGTCCCTTTATTAGGCATCCAGTGTGTTGATATGATAATTCTCCACTTACATAAACATCTAAGAAAAAAATTTCTAAAAAAAAAAAAGAAGTAAAGAAAACCTGGGGAAAAATGTGCTTTATAAGAAACAAGAAAACACAATTAAATCAAAGTAACATGCTCCAATAAGATATATAACAAAAACTACAGGCTTGCTTTTTGTTTTTTTATGATTATCATTTGAAGTGTCAAAGGTCAATCTTTATGATATATCCAATATGTCTTTTCTTTCATATACAGTTTTACAAATAGACAAGGATGTAATTACAATAGTGAAGTCAAAATCAATTACTAGTAATTGAGGGTAATTACTAGTAAGTATTTAAGGGAAGTCTCTTGTTTTCATTCATGTCCTTCCCCCTACATTAATTTCTTTTTTTTTTTTTTTGAATAAGGAACTGTTCTTTGTCTTGAAAAACTTGATAAACTGTTGCTCTGTTCTTAAAAATGCTGTCTTACCTGACTATACTGATGGATATAGTTCACATCCTACGTAGGTACATCAGTAGAGATCCAAGTTCTTGTGGACCACTAATGTTAATGTGTTTTTCCCTGATCTGGGTAAATATGTGTTATACTAGTTACATAGGTGTGTGTTTGGAAAATATTTTTCAATACGTGTAATTGTGGCATTGTTCAGGTCCAAAGAAACTAACATTCAGAAATAATGAATGTTGCTAGAAGTTTGGTGTCTTTCGGTTAATGTCATCAGATCCACCTCAAAATGTTGCTTTTTTAATGATTATTATTTTTTGACGTTTGTTTCTGAATGTATATTAACTGTACATTACTTGTTGTGGAATTGATGTGTGGTTTTCCAGAAAAATTACAAACTCCCTTTACCTTAAGTATGTACATCTCAAATATAGTGTAAATATCACGGTAAATAAGTCTGGATAGTATTTGTGTAGATCCGGTCACTGATAGTGAGTCTGGAAGAGTCTTTGGGTCTAATAGCTCATCATTCACAAATTAAAAGTCATTTCTTAATCAGTGTTAAGGAAATCAGGTTTTCACGAATCACGTCTGAACAGGTAAGTTCACGAAAAATAAAGAATTCAATAAATCTACATGATTGACAGCAATAGAAACATGTCCTGTCTTTTATAATAGTGTTAAGTACACTCCAGATTTTGTCCAGTTGTAACGTTAAAAAAAGTGAAAAACTTCTTACATTGTTAACTACAAATAATTGTTTTGAAGAGCAACAACTAAAATTGTTTAAATAGAATGAATTGCATACTGTAATAAGTATAGAACTCTGAATGACAATCATCTATAGTAGAGTGGTCTGTAGGACTGAAAGCTCAAGGTTCAACTGATGTCTGCATAAATTACTTGAAATGTTATTGTCTACCTAGCTGTACAAACAAGAAGCAGTATACAGGGAAGTTAACCCAATGAAAATCAAACTTCAATCACTTTATTTCATTAGATGTAGTTTACGAATACATTTTTTCAATTTTGATTTTTCACTATTCATCTGAAGTCCGATCAATATGATATCAACATACTGTTGTAATGTACAATTAGCTCACATACCAAAACAGAGTTGCATGTTGCTGTATTTGGTAAATGTATGTGGCACCCTCTGACAGTCACCTCCATATGTTGCAGGCATGAAGAAATTTGAGTACCGTGGAAAACAGTGGCATGAGGAGTGCTTCTGCTGTATGGTTTGTAAAGAGCCCATTAGGAACAAGAGCTTCATCCCACGTGACCAGGATGTGGTGTGTGTGCCATGCTATGAAGATCAGTTTGCCCAAAAGTGTAGCAAATGCAGTGGAGTAAGTATACACAACTCACAGGATGTTGAAATGAGCGAGCAGGGCCTTTCTGTCTTATTTTTTTCCTTAAAAGGAGAGATTTTTATACTCTTTGTCAATAAGTCTAGAAGATTTGTCTACCTGATATTACCCATTCTAAATCTAGCTTTGTTCTTTGATCTTCAAATAACCCAAGAACCTTTACCATATTTCATGTTAGCTCCTCTTTCGGATCATCTGTTGATTGTTACCTGTTGTCGTTAGGTTATCAATAAAGGGGGTGTGGCCTACAAGAACCAGCCGTGGCACAAGGAGTGTTTCACCTGTACCAACTGTAGCAAAGAGCTGGCCAAGGAGAAGTTCACTTCACGTGATGAGAAACCCTTCTGTGCTTCCTGCTATGGTGACCTCTTCGCCAAGAAGTGCTGCAGATGCTCCAATGCTATTACAGGTAACAAGGTTTTATGATGCAAGGTTGTCACAATTACTAGAGTGATGTGTTTTAAGAATGCTTATACATAGAGATTACATGGTCATTGTCTTAGGATGTAAGCTGTATTTTGGCGAGGGTGAAGAAAGATAAAAGTAGCAAGCCTTTGGGAAACCTCTTTTGTCTGTCTGTCTGTCCTAGCAACATCACTTACTAAATCAAACTTGGTTTACCTGACGTTGATGTTACACGAATTGTGCCTGATGACGCACATCAAAATAATTATTCTGCACAGAAATATAGTTGGGCACTTCAATGGATATAAAAAAGCATTTTTTATGAATTTTCAAAAATAAACTTATTTATGACAGGAAATAAAATCACTTTTTTAAACAGTTTTTTTTTTTTTTTTCAAATGAAATGTCTGATAAAATCAGAAATTTCTTAATGCTAATGAATTAATGCTAAAATACAGCTGTTGTCACTGCCACATACAGCAAAGATATGTGGTAGGTGTTGTATTCCAACAATTGCAATTCAGTTAAGTGTCTGCTGCATTTTTTTTTCTAGCATTATTAATCTAAAGACAAAAATCTGAAATATCCAAACTGTTTTGCTGTTTTTATGTTAAGAAACACCACACCAAGTGACATCAGAACACTTTAAAATAAAGCAGAAAATTCAATACAGCATCTACAAGACACTGACTTAACTGCCCAAATGCAAAACGACCTTGTCACCAATTATCAGTGTTGAATGACAAACTGAAACTCCCTGAAACTACTGGTCCTCCAAATGGTCCCAGAATGCATTATTTTCATTCTAAAATTTCAAAATTTTCTCAGAGGGTGTGGCCCCAAACCCCACTAGAAGGTTTATTCACTTTGCTCGTTCAGTGAACTGGTCCATCACAGCAAGATAAGGAATCTTTTGAATTTTAATAACAACCTGTACTGAAGTTATACACATGTACTGTTGTAGGCTATTATTGTAAGGGAAGTAACTCTGGAATGACTGTTCTGAGGTGAAGCTAGAATGGCTCTTGCTGGATATCTATATCATTTGTTTTTCAACTATTAATTAATTCATCTTTAATAGAGAGGAACAGTGGACCTGTCCCCTTTTAGATGGGTTACATTTGTATAGTCCTTTGGTTGTTGGTTCCACGGACAACAGCACCGATCATGATGTCATTACATTTTATTTATTGATATTATTTATAAAAATTTGTTAAATTAGAAACTTTTTTTTTCTGTTAAGGCTTTGGTGGAACAAAATTCATCTCTTTCGAAGATCGCAATTGGCACAGCGACTGTTTCGTGTGCAGCAAATGTGAAGCATCCATGGTTGGACGTGGTTTCCTGATGAATGAAGGGAGTGTACTCTGCCCTGACTGCGGACGCAGTTAAATAACTCAGCCCTGATAAATAGATAATATATTCTGCTGTAAGCCTGTGTCAGGTTACGATGGCTTGGATATGGGGTAGGATGCAGATTTATAAATTTGGGCAGACCTCATTTATCGGGTTTTTTTTGAAAAATTGATAAAAAGATGACAAAATATGTAACCACAGTCTGTTCACTAAAATGAGACAGTGTCACAGTTTATATTAGAGACTTCCAGCTTTGTACATAGGGAACTATATGAATAAGGAATGATGGTTTTCAGGACCATAGAAAGGGTTATATAAACAGAATTATTGATGGAGATGGATTTATTATGCCCATTACTAGATCTGCATTCTACCTATATCTGTTGTCACTATACAATGTTAGTACCAAGACATGCCTTTGTGTGGTTTTGTAAAAGTGACACACCCATAATACTGTCCATATTTGAGATTGATATCACAACAGATGATCTAAACTTACTTAGTGTTCGCCTCTGGTTTTTTTTTTTTTTTTTTTTGGTTTTTTGGTTTTTTTTGTTATTTTTTGGTTTTTTTTTGTGAGTTTTATAATATTTATTGAACTAAGCTGAAATAGCAGAATGCTACAGAAACTTGTATATAATCAAAATATACTCTCAGATTTTATATTATTCTTGATAGACTTTTACTGTTTTCCTTCATTATCATATTTATATGACATTTGACTGCCGTCATTATCGTCATACCAGAACTGCATTGCGATTGATAACAATACATAGATGTAAAGGTTAAAAAGTAAGAGAGAAATCGTGATGACATTTTTAGTTGCATTTCTCATTTTATCATATGATAGTATGCATATTGGAGCTTAGATTTTTCCAAACTGCATATATATTTGTTGAAATGTGATTTCTCTCATTTAGTCTGATATAACGTCTATTGTTGTTTTATCAAGTTAGATAAGTTATATTGTTTAAATCATTTAAGAAGATTGAATTTTATGTCCATTTTCATAATGAAAAAAAAAAAACAGGTAAAAATATTAACATTAAAAGGCATTTTGACTTAGGAGCTGTCTGCCCTGTGTTTGTCTGTATGGAGACAAAGAATGTTCCTTTTTTGTCGGTATCAATAAGTATCACTGCCAGCGATATTGCAATATCTATATACATATGTACCTGCCAGTATTTATGCCTTACTATATATAAGATACCTGTACAGCATTGAAAAAAATATTTCCAGATGTGCTAAATCACTGCATTGGTTTCTTTGTTTGATATACCATATGCTGAAATTTGAGTGTCTGAGGAATAAATAAAAGAATTAATCCATGTTTCAGTGTTGGAAAGAACATTAGATCTATATGCAATATTGACAGAACCTCATCACGTTGGATGAAATCTACTTTTACCAAAAAGTAGTTGCAAGTTATTGAAAGTGTATCTAGAGAGAGTTGATGGGTGTGATGCTATTCCTTATTAAAGGGAGATAATTATCATTAATGAAATATTTCTTGTCAAAAGAACCAGAGTTTAAGGGCATTCCATGTGGTATATATTTAACTGAAAAATTTGATATAGATCTTCTTCTTTAGAACCAAAAGGTTGCAGCCTTTTATTTGAGTGAAAGGAATGCTGTTATATTATTACATCACAGTTCATGCACCAAATGTCTGTAAATCTTGGACAATTACAACTGTTTGTTATGTAAACCAGTCCTGCTCTACTTCACACCTTCCACACTTTATAGATTATTACAGCGTCCCTACTATTACTAATTTAAACGTTAATGTCTCATCTTGTTATTTCTGTTTCCTTTTTGATTATGTATTTGAAAAATTCTGCAGTTTACACGTGTCATCCACTTATTTTGCGATTACCTTAAAACCCTCTATACAAACATGAATGTCTTTGCCCTCACACAAACACTTGGTTCAGCATTATTTTACAAAATATTTCCAAAATTTGAATCTCCATAAAAAGACAAAAAATGAAAACTGCTTTTGCAAGATCTCCTGTCAAGGTAAAAGTTGTATGCAAATTATGATTGTATTAATGTTTGATTTGCTGTGTCAACTATTACTGTCATGGTGAATTTTTAATGAAATGTTGTTGATGTTTTTCTCTGTCCTCTATTTCTTTGTTAATAAAATGACAAATTATATTATTATGTAAATAATTCGTGTTACATATTAAATTAATATGCAAATAAGACTAATAATGATTTGCTCTATTGTGATTATAATAGATGTGATACTATAGAACTTTTGTTTGGTGGTTTTTCTGCTGAAAACCCTACAGATTGGATCTCTTTCACATTGGAAAGAATATTATAAAATTACTATAGACATTCATTGGCCATTTTTAGCCCATTTCAAGAGCTGGAGTGTGTCAATGGCACTTGATTTACAAGGCATGCATTCTGTATGTGGATGCAAAGTTTGTGGCCAACAAAAGTTTAGGAGCTTTGGGTTCATAAAAAATAATTATCTGCTAGACTTGAGCTTCCGGCACTTTGAATACTTTTCAAATTATATTTAAATGTATATAACGGAATTTTAATAAAGTAGTAAAAAAGTCAGTGTGTTTGTTTATATAGATAGGTCTTTATTTTCAAATTTTTTCGTATGTTGTGTCATGTTATCTTCCTGTAATTGATTTTATAGTAATAAGGAATGCAGTGATGAGGCAGAGATGAGATGAGTGATTTGCCCGTAGGAAATTCATATAGAGGCACGTTTGTTGAACAATATTGTATAAAGATAGCATTTAGTTATAGCACTGTTGGCTGTTGGTTAAATCATTTTCATCATACATAGAAACACTGTGGAATGTTCTATAAATGCATGGTCAACATCGTATTTTATTCCTGGAGTGACAAGTTTTCTGACCAGTGCTGATGTGGAAATGTATCTGTTTCCCTATACAATTTTCACCTGTAGAAAAGCATTAATTTTACTACACTGCATGACTCATATGAAGTGCAGTGTATCATGTGTAATATTTTTATCTCTGGATATTTCCAGAAATTGCTGTTTCCTTGTGGAAAACATGTGAAACATATTTGCTCTTTGGTGTCATTGAGGACAGTTTTACAGCATCAGTAATTTTAAGTCACAAATGTTTTTGATAAATTTCACCACAATAAACTATATGTATCAATGGCAATAATATTATTTCTAAAAGTCAATTTATTGTGAATATTATAGGAAATATTCAATTATGCCAATAAATGTGATGAAAGAGTTCAAATATTGGACTTAAATGTAAAATTATGCTGTAGTAAACAGTTTGGCCTCTGTGGTCCTGCTACATGTATATACAGAATCTCCAGACATTGTTTGTAGTAGCTCAGTACTGCTGCAGTTTAGTGTTTATTCAGAGTTAACACTTTTGTTAAAGATGATCATCATAAACAAGTGTTCTTGTCATTCCGGTAATGTGAATCTTGCCCGATTCTTCTATCAGATTACCAAAACGGAACTCCCAAGATTTGAATTTTTTTCAGAGATATTTTCAAATATGTATGACTAGATGAAAGAAAAGGAGTTTCCAAGTGAAAGCAGGATTCACTTTACACGGATTGTTTCACCTGATCTATTGTCCAGACAAGATACATTGGGACATCTAGCTGATGTGTAAGAGGGTATTCAGCTCCAGGTCTCAATAACATTGATCATGGTTATGGACAAGGTGACACCTCCATACAAGTGATTGCCAGGCATCGTTACAAGCGCAGGGGTAATTTTGGGATGACGTGACACCACCAGTCCAAGGGTTGTTTTGGAGTGACATGTCGCCACCAATCCAAAGGTTATTTTGATTTGATGTTCAAGTGTGACCTGTCTGTACTTGTGTTAGGTCTGTACTAGACAAGAGCCCCAAGGTTTGTTATAGAGGTGACTAAGGAGACTTGATGTCCCAGTGTGACCTGTCTGTACTTGTGGTGTTAGGTCTGTACTAGACAAGAGCCCCAAGGTTTGTTATAGAGGTGACTAAGGAGATTTGATGTCCCAGTGTGACCTGTCTGTACTTGTGGTGTTAGGTCTGTACTAGACAAGAGGACCAAGGTTTGTTATAGAGGTGACTAAGGAGACTTGATGTCCCAGTGTGACCTGTCTGTACTTGTGTTAGGTCTGTACTAGACAAGAGGCCCAAGGTTTGTTATAGAGGTGACTAAGGAGAGTTGATGTCCCAGTGTGACCTGTCTGTACTTGTGGTGTTAGGTCTGTACTAGACCAGAGCCCCAAGGTTTGTTATAGAGGTGACTAAGGAGACTTGATGTCCCAGTGTGACCTGTCTGTACTTGTGGTGTTAGGTCTGTACTAGACAAGAGGCCCAAGGTTTGTTATAGAGTTGACTAAGGAGATTTGATGTCCCAGTGTGACCTGTCTGTACTTGTGGTGTTAGGTCTGTACTAGACAAGAGCCCCAAGGTTTGTTATAGAGGTGACTAAGGAGACTTGATGTCCCAGTGTGACCTGTCTGTACTTGTGGTGTTAGGTCTGTACTAGACAAGAGGCCCAAGGTTTGTTATAGAGGTGACTAAGGAGACTTGATGTCCCAGTGTGACCTGTCTGTACTTGTGGTGTTAGGTCTGTACTAGACAAGAGCCCCAAGGTTTGTTATAGAGGTGACTAAGGAGACTTGATGTCCCAGTGTGACCTGTCTGTACTTGTGGTGTTAGGTCTGTACTAGACAAGAGGCCCAAGGTTTGTTATAGAGGTGACTAAGGAGACTTGATGTCCCAGTGTGACCTGTCTGTACTTGTGGTGTTAGGTCTGTACTAGACAAGAGCCCCAAGGTTTGTTATAGAGGTGACTAAGGAGACTTGATGTCCCAGTGTGACCTGTCTGTACTTGTGGTGTTAGGTCTGTACTAGATGTACCTAACATACTTCATATTAATCACCCACCTCTAGACATGGTGGTTGTTAACTCAATAAACATTGCTTGCATTATTCCAGGTGTTGTGTTGTCTTTCCTGTTTTCAATCCAGCTAAATGCTTTACGAGACACTTCAGACTTAGCTGTCAGGTCATGTGGTCAACAAAAACACCATCCATAATATAATAATTTTGAAAGGGATAAAATTGTTTTGACATTAAAATATGTTCAAGCTTAACTTAATCAGCTAAAAAGAATCTCTAGACTTTATTTAAGAAATATTTTTTAAATGAAAGTTGATTTCGTACTTATTCACTGTAACAAGATACAGAAGCTCGTGTTTAAACTTGTGTTTAAATGTGTTTGACTATGCAGCAGCCATCATGGATTTTGCCTATGAAAGTTTGTTATCGCCATTTCTTGGGAGGTACAGAATTCTCAAACTTTATGTCAAAGTTGCCACTGTGTGTTTGATATATTTTCACTAGTATCACATTTCTCTGTAAAATGACATATCTTGACATCCACCGGTGAAATTGAACAATATTTTTGTTTACTTTGTTCTTAGTTGGGAATGTGACATTACTTGCATGAATTGACCAAGATTTCCATGAAGCAGAAGACACTTACTCTTCCGGAACACCTGGTCATCTTCTCCTTGTTCTTTTTCAGGAGTGTGTAAATCATTCACTTGTTCATATTTTACCCCCAGCTTCACTTAATTTGTGTTTGAATTACAATTTTTATAACATGTCCGTATTTTCTTTGCTTTTAGGTCATCTCACACGAAGGGTCAAGATGTCCTATTGCTATCGTGCATTGTCATGTGTCCTTTAAAACACTACTCCTGCTTAATGCCTTGGCGGACTTCAACCAAATTTGGTCTGAAAAATCATTGGGGTGGGCAATCATTTGTTCAATTAAGAAAAATTATCCAACCCCTAGAAACTTGGGGGTGGGGCCCAAAAGAGGGAAATTAGACAATATTTTACTTCAAAATGCTACTCCTTAATGCCTTGGTAGATTTCAACCAAAGTTGGTCTGAAACGTTATTGTGGATGGGTTATCATTTCTTGAATTTTAGACAGTTGATTTCACTGTGAACCTGTGGGGTCCTAAATGGGACAGTTAGTCAATATTTTGACAACAAAACTCTGAGTAGATTTTAACCAAACCTGAAACATTATCAAGGAGTGGCAATGATATCAAACATGCATGAAGTGATCCTGAGATTGTCCTAACCAAATGTGATTTTTTTTGCTTTGGTCCAAAATCTAACATAACTCATCTTGGTCAAATAGTCTCAACTACTTCTCAAGTTTCATTCACAACAATTAGAAAAAAAATTCTTATAATTTTTCAGCCTGCTCAAAAGTTCAATAATCACAGTAGAACTGTTTTTCTTCATTTATAAGTTTCAGCTACTTTTCAGGAAAGTTTATAAATTGAATTCATCAGATTTGTCAGATCACCATCAGGGAATCCGGTGGTTCCTTCATCCATTCATTTATCGTCAGATGACTGTTAAGGGCCATGGCCCTCTTGCTTTTTCATTTCTTTTTTTCATTGGTTTTTTTTTTTTTTTTTTTCTAATTTCTTCCACACAGTTTTTGACTTTTCGGTACTTTTTGCCATTTAATTATTTGATTGCAGGATAAGTGTGCTATCAATATATATGATGAAAATGGTTACACATTGTCAAATGTTTTGTAATACAAATCATATCTGTGTGAACACCATATCAACATGTTTGTAAATATGTTCAAAACAAAAAAAAACAAAATTAACACAATTTTCATCCTCTTATTATCCATGATTTTAGTTCATAGCAACAGTTACTAAATCAATTATCATTTTATTGTCTGCAAATTTGACTCGTAGCAAATAAAAGCAAAACAAGGAATACAAAATAACGGCGTTTTTATTACCACTGAAAAATCTTATAAAATAGAGAAAACAAAAAAATACAACTGTTAAACAAAACATTGATTTTTTTATTGTCATTGGTTCTAAACTAGAACTTGAAGAAAAAAACAAACTAATTTTCTGGAATTTTCACACCATTTGTATAATGGTATAACAAAAACGATCAGTCATAGTGTTACTTTGTTGTGAAAATGCCATTTCTTTTGGGTTGCAAAATACATGTATACAGATGTATTACAGTAAACGTGTTTGATAAATATATTTGCATTAACATGACTATTTTGATTCTTTACATACCTATGATACAGAACATACCTTGATGTATATCAACAATAAATATCTATCTATAAATATCATAAAATATGATATATCTATATATAATCAACTAATATAAAATTAATGTATATATAACAATGTATGTGAAAATCTCTGGTAAGTTAAAAAAAAAAGCAATAAAAATAAATATATAAACATTGAAAACATGATTTGGCACACTAAAATCATTTAATATCTTAAATTCAGCATGAACACAGTCACACAATTATCCTTTTTATATCCTTTACAATTATATTCAATTTGTTTTTCTCCTTAAATCTCTATAGGATGATACCTCTGTGTGAACCATTATAAGTATTAATCTGGACCATGAGGTTCAGTCCCTAGAACTACATCACAATAAAATACACCAAAACTTTACACAAGTGTGGACTTCATCTGTACTACAATGGCTTGGTTCATCACTACAACTTTAACAGCAACTTTTAAAAAGCCACAAGAAACGTTGTTTTGTTATATGTGGGTGTGTGATGTCTTTTTGTTATCTAAGCCTGATTTAAAAACAGGTTAGGATACACATTTGTAATAATATGAAATATTGCTTGGTAATATTTTCATAATAACAATATGTTAAATATAAACAACAAAATCAACAAAAACAACAATAACCGATATATATATATAAATATATATAAATATATATAATACTCCTATGATCAATAGTGGGAGGCATTAACCTAATACCAGAGACCTGCTCCAAAGTGGTTTACACATTATAACTGGCATACTTCTATAGTAAAACAGAAAGAGCTTAGTATAAAACAATCTTACATGGATACCACAGTAATTATAAATATAAATTTAAACCATTTATTAGGTCATGATGTTTCTTAAGATTTGATTTTCTTATGTACAAGTAAGACTATTGTCCAGGTTGATTTATAAGGAAGTAAAAATATATGCATCGTGTAAAGGGATGTTACTTTCGCTTAGTGTTAATTTGTAACATTGCAATTCCTTTACCATTCTCACATCTGACCTTTCTCTAGATCCCATTTTTTTATCTTTAACCATTCTCACATCTGACCTTTCTCTAGATCCCAGTTTTTTATCTTTAACCATTGTCACATCTGACCTTTCTCTAGATCGCAGTTTTTTATCTTTAACCATTGTCACATCTGACCTTTCTCTAGATCGCAGTTTTTTATCTTTAACCATGGTCACATCTGACCGTTCTCTAGATCCCAGTTTTTTTTTATCTTTAACCATTGTCACATCTGACCTTTCTCTAGATCCCAGTTTTTTATCTTTAACCATTGTCACATCTGACCTTTCTCTAGATCGCAGTTTGTTATCTTTAACCATTCTCACATCTGACCTTTCTTTTTTTTATCTTTAACCATTCTCACATCTGACCTTTCTCTAGATCGCAGTTTTTTATCTTTAACCATTCTCACATCTGACCTTTCTCTAGATTCCAGTTTTTTTTTTATCTTTAACCATTCTCACATCTGACCTTTCTCTAGATCGCAGTTTTTTATCTTTAACCATTGTCACATCTGACCTTTCTCTAGATGGCAGTTTTTTTATCTTTAACCATTCTCACATCTGACTTTTCTCTAGATCGCAGTTTTTTATCTTTAACCATTCTCACATCTGACCTTTCTCTAGATCCCAGTTTTTTTATCTTTAACCATTCTCACATCTGACCTTTCTCTAGATCCCAGTTTTTTATCTTTAACCATTGTCACATCTGACCTTTCTCTAGATCCCAGTTTTTTATCTTTAACCATTCTCACATCTGACCTTTCTCTAGATCCCAGTTTTTTATCTTTAACCATTCTCACATCTGACCTTTCTCTAGTTTTCCGGTTCACAATTTTTTACCTTTACCCCAACCATGTCTTGACCGTTCCCTGGATAATGTGTCCACAAACTGGACACCTTCGCACAGCCTGGGAGCAGACGTGACAACAGACAAGATGAGCACACGGCAGAAACGCGATAGAAGCATCTTCCTCCTCACATATTCTACACATCCTTTCTTTCTTCAACTTTCTGTTTTCTTCCATGAGAGCCTGGATTTCTGTTACAAAGGTGAGAGGTCACTTATCTACCAAACATTCTGTTATTATTGGTTGTTGTTGGGTTATTTTCCTAAAAGCTGTATGAAACACTTCAGAAAAATTTAATCTACAGTTGGTTGGTTTCTAAGACATGCGTCATCATATTTATTCAAACAAAATTCTAATTCAAGAAGTTAATATTTTGGCTGATACATCATCAGTGTTGAGGAAAAAATACTTCTAAGCTTGTAACTAATAATAATTAATAGCAAATACATTTTTTTATTTTAGCGCGATGAGTGCAAAAATAATTTTCAGTCTCATGCGTGAGCGAAATATTTTTTTTGTATGCAATATACAATTCATTCTACCAGATGATCGATCAACCTAGCGACTGTGAAATTTACCTTTCATTTGCTGATCAATAGGGTCCTGTACATTGGCGCCAGACGTTTCGCCGTTGACGTCATCATCCATACCATTTGTGACGTCATCTATTTGTTGCTCGCCTGCTTCCTCCAGACGTTGGATCTCGTCCACTATGGCGATAGCATCAATGGTTTGTGTACCTGAAATGGTCACATGATCAGAAATATTGTATTGCATTAAATATGTCGTTTTCAAAGTCTATGACAAGCCTACTTAGGCACTAAATCTTTAGTGACACCTTAAATTATCTGAAATATCCGACCATTTGGAATTTTGAAAAATAATGCATTAAATAGCATTTGATAGGTCTGTCTCCTACCAAGATAAATACACCAATACTTCCCTCAAAAAAGTAAATAGGATGGATAATCTTATTGTTCAATACATCATGTGTTCCATGTCGATTTTTTCCTATGTAATATATTTGTTTTGAAATGTTATACATAATTATATCTAGTGCCAAATCACCTTTGAGCAAAATGTTTATTTATTTAAAGTTATACAATATAGAATGATTTAACAAAGGAGTGTTTATCTCCTAACAACTTACCTTTTTGACGGAGGTTTCTTACTGCCCAACTGACCATTTCAGGATTGTAGCCATTCTCAGTTAAGCTCTGGTAAGCTGGTAATGAGCGTATATCCTCTATTTCCTTTGTCTGGTTTTGCGGATCTTTATTGTCGTTTGTCTGAACTGTGTTTGGCTGGTTCCCTTCCTGGTAAAAGAATTGTATCAAAATTATCACATTGAAAATGTCATGGTAACAATGTCAATAAAACAAGATTTTCGGTGAAACTGTTGTCTATCATCTGAAGGGCAACACATACCTCTCTGTCCAATTGCTCCTGTACCAGCTGAATGAATTCTACTCCTTTGTTTTGACGTAGGTAAGCACATTTTGGGAACCATCTAGCATGTTCAACCCAGGGATCATCCCCCATCTCCCAGTTACGTAGACCGCCTCCACAGAAAAAGCATCGGGTATAATCAGAGTATCCAGCAAATACAAAACCCGCCTCGGCCATAAGTTTTGGTGTCTGAGAGGCTGTCCAACCGTTGTATGAACTCATTCTCACCGGCAACACTGCGTATGCTGGGTACTTTGGTTTGTCGAAGTTGACACCTAGGGGGGCCAATTTTCTCATGGTAGCAGTGCTGACATTTGTGTCCGATCTTTGTTGCGTTCCCTGTGTTTGTGTGTTCCCTGATCTGCCACTCCCGTTCATCATGCCGTTTGTTAACAGCTGATTTGATCTATTTGATCTTTCATGTACTTGTGTGGTTTGGTCATTTGGTCTATTTCCACCGCCATTAGTAGTTGTTAACGTCGTGCTATTCTGGTTGTTTGGTGCATTATCTGATGCAGTTGTTTCTTGCACGAGCTCTTGTCTCTGATAAGGAGACGATTCCTGAATAGAAGACTGCCTTTCTGAACGCCTTTGGGTGTTAGTATCATTTGGTGATCTGAGAATTGGCAGAACTTGACCGTTGTTAATAAACATATTTCCAGATGATTGAGCTAAGTTTCTTTGGACTAAAGGTGTTTCATGTCCTGTGTTTTGTCCGTTTAATCTTGCTTCCTGTTCATGCAAAGACGGATTTTCAGGCAAGGTATCAAGTCTTTCATTTTGTGGTTCTGCTCCATATGAATTTTGAAATATTTGTCTAATAGGGGTTGCTTCTTCTTCTCGTTGTATAGGGACGTTTGTGTCATCGTTTCCAGTCACATAATTGCAAGTTGGAGACATACTTCGATGGAGTCGGTACGGATCATAGCCAAGACGCCAATTTTGGTATGTTAATCCACAAGAAAAGCACTGGACTTGGTCTGCCTGCCCAGTGTAATAAAACCCGGCTTTTGCCAGAAGTATCGGACTTATCGCTATTCTCTGGGATAAATTTGCAAAAGAATTTAATCGAAGCCATTCAATTTCCATATGTGTTTCGGATGTATTTGTATTTCCGTTCCCCACACTTTGAAAGTACTGGTCAAGACTCCTTGACACAGGATACACGTGAATAGAGAGTGTATCAGGTTGTACATGCCATTTCTGAATGATATCTTTGAGCTTTGAGTTTTTTACAGACATTTTCTTTCCATCTTGATCCAGCCTTTTTTCAGTTATCTTTGTATTCCTCCAGTTCTTTTTTACTGCTTTAATAATGGCGGACTTCACTTTCCTTTCCCTGGTCCTTTTTCTTCTCTTCCTTTCTTTGAAATGGTCACCTTTGTGAATAATCGTCCACTGCTTTGCCTTTTTTAAAGAAAATTTCAGATTTTCGACGAGATCTTTGTCTTTTTTGTGTCCAACGTTTGTCTTCGAAGTTGGTTCCAGCCAGAAGCTTTGATCCTTATCTGCCAACTTAATTACGTAAACAGATTTCCTTTTACGCTTAAATGACAACATTCTCTTTTCAGGTCTATCCCTCAGTGGGATTTTTGCCTTTTCACAAACACGCCGTAATTCCGTTTTCATTTCCTGTACGTTTTTGCTGATATCTTTGATTCTTTTACTGATGTTTCTGTCAGCTTTTGGTGGTGATATGAACACAGGTATTTTTGAAAGATCTGTTGCACTTTTAATTTTGACTTCTTCGAGTGCTTGCTTGTGTTTTTTATCTGGAATTTTATTAAAACGCACATCCTCTACCATACATTGGGTATGACCTATTGAAACAACAGAAGACGCACCAGAAACAGGCACACGCTGTTGATATACTATACTTATCGTTCTTTCCATTTCTGTGTCAGTTTCTTGTTCTTGGATTCTCTCTTCTTCAAGACAATACTGTTTCCCTTGTAGTCGTTCATGACAACATGCTCCTGAATTCCGTATATTCTGCTGATAGAATTTGTCATCAAACCTCCTTTCAGCATTCCGGTCTTCCGAATATAAGCAAATTCGTCGGGTATTTCGGATCTGTTGTGGATTATCATTGTTCAGTAATGCAATATCTGAATCGTTGTTGATACATTTGGTGTACTGCGTGTACGTCATCTTTATCTCTGAAAAAGAGGGGAAAACACCATAAAATCATGTTGGTTATTTTTGTTGATTTACAACATAACAACAGACCAAGAGGAAATTTTAACTAAATGAGATTCCTTTAGCGCCACAAGGCTTCTTCTACACAAATTATATAATTATCTCGTATCATGTAAGCTGTTCATGAAATGACTGACGGAGGAGAGGGCATGGGGGATTAACTCGCGAAAGCCAAACTTGGTGAAAACCAGTTTTAAATTAGCGTTCAATAACCATTATCTGCGATATCAAAATATCAGATACAGGTTTGCTTTGTTTTAGAATTAGTAGACCATATATATTTTATTTACTTGCCATTTCAAAACACATCGTCTACAAATAATGAGTTTTAAAATAGCCGTGTCTCTCAGTGTTATTTTCATTTATTTGAATCTTACCCTACGTCAACAAATGACCAGGATTCATCTTTTAGCAAGAGACATTTCATCATCAAAATAGTGGTAGGTCATTACTAGATTTAAACATATTGCATAATGTACTTGAAAGACAAAGCCGTATTTCACAAGAACACGCATACATTAATATATGGAGGATATGTAAATGTATACCACGCGTCCAATTCCTTTCGAATTAGATACAAATATGATTTTTGTATGCATTTTAAACATACTCGCGGGGTTATTCCGTAAGATTCTAGCGCAATCTGTAAGTTTCGATGCTATATATATCTAACCAATGAGCAGCAATATTGTTTTTATGCGGCGTTCCAGGTTTTAACCTCAGTGATATCAATATTCATATACAGGAGAAGTCTTTACCGAATACATCTATATTTATTATGTTTGTAGTTTGTATTTTAAACAATCGAAATATTTCAAAACCACGTTTTTAAATGATTTTTCTTAGTTATGCTTTGTCATCAAAACCAGGTACTGCAGCGTCAGCACATATTATCAGGAATCTAACCTTACTTTATTATTTATTAAAGAAATTATTCTAAAATAGCTTCAATATTTTATCAAAAGTGCAAAATTATTGTTTTGTATAACTTTTATGTTACGTGTTTACATACCATGGCCAACATGGAGGGATATCCCGATTGTGACGGAGAATCCTTCGCCAACTATTTATAATAGCTTAACTAACCAATGACGATAGAGGTCAGGGTGCATCTTATGACGTAACACGGGTTTATACAAACACGAAAACAACAGAGCTTTTAGTCGTCAATAACAATTTTTTATTATGATAATGATGATGTCTTGTGCAATACCAGTATTTGAAAATAAACTTGTGTATTAACAGAACATTTCATTTGATTCAGAATGACACAACAGTATTTTGGGATTGCGTCTAGCCATTTTTTTACTTTGGGTGCTGTCTTTTATGTAATCCATCGTCGTATTGCGTAAGAGTGTATTGAAGTTACTTAACAAACACCTTGAATTAATATAATGAAGACTTGCATCGATTGACAAAGCAGCTATCAAATCTGTTATTTTTGTGTTTTTTGTATAACGTACATTTGATTTACCGAGGAATACCACTACCAATCGTTTTATAATACTGTCACCACGAAAATAAGTCTCCCGAGAATTATATGATTTTACAGTCGCTTAGATTTCATGGCTTGGTTCAGGATTTTTAAAAACATTTTTGTTTTTAAAATGTCATTATACTACATTTTCAGATGTTTCCGTGTAAATCTTTATATATTGCCCTAGTTTTATTGAATTGTGGTTAGGATCATGTTTATGTTAACATGTTGGTCTGTTTATGTTGCTGTCCGGGTTATTTGTGGTAACAATAGATTAAATTCTTGGTCGAATATATCAATTGACCTGTTTATTTTGTTTTTATTGCTCTCTTGTGAATCGTCATACAAATTTAACACTTTCGGTTTATTTACCTCATTTTATGCTGTGTCACCAAAATCTTTTATCTTTTTGTGTTAAAATATACATAAACTGATACTAAGCTAATACAGAATTACTACAGATATTGCTTCTTTTAAGTTTCCGTTTATAGAACTATCTCTAAATTACATGACATAAGATATTACGAGTTTTCCTCTTAATGACCACTCCTTCAATGATTACCCTTTTAACAATCGAGCATACCAGCGTGATACTGTATTTTGTAAATTGTGTTGAAAGTCTAGTGATGACATTGTATTACACTTTCTACTAGAGTGTCCGGAATTGTTATAGACTTGGGATATAATGATGGATGGTGTGGTGAATGCAGCAGAGGTTCCTTCCAATATCTTGTTTTCAAATTTAGACGATAAAAGTCATCGTAACTTTTCATTGGGAGATCGATCTTATGTACAATTGAAGGAGTACGAGTTGGATGACTTGATGATAAATATGGCAGTGAATCTCCATGAAATGGTGAGAGAGATGAGTGCATAATTCTAATTTTGATGTTTCACTAATATAATATTTGGTTGACTTCGACTTGGGACTTGGGAAAATATTTATGTATACATTGAAATGTAACATACCTGTGTATTGACTGATTGGCAAAATCTCTTGTAATAAGAGGATATAAAGATAGCCAATGAACAGGTGTTTATATTTGTCAATGACAACAATGATAACACGTATGCGCTTATCTAAGTACATGTATGAACATGATTGAAAGAAAGACATTTCACAAAACAATCAAATATTGATTTAATTTTTAGATAAATCTAATTGTTTTAACTGTATTATGTGTGGCTGTCATGAGTTGGAAAAAAATAAAACTATGATATGGTTACTTCAGTAAGTTCTGTTAACAACGAGGAAAGTTAAAACGAAGACATATTTCTGTGACATTAGAAAAAATTACAGCGACAGCGAATAATCATTAGCTAACTGACCTCGTCCGGTGTATAATTGTATATATATATAAACTACATAACAATTTCATTAATTGTAGAAAGATAAAAATTGTGTAAAAAAAAATTCCTCTGATTTCTGACATTTTATTGTCATGGTTACCAATTAAATACTTCTAATCCAAGATAACACTGCAACTTTATAGAAGAAATTTATTTCTGAACACCTATCTTAAAATCAACAACACTGTCATGGGAACAAACTACCAACATTTCAGCAAATTCCAACTCGGAAATCCTTCATAACATGACCACGTGTAAACACTAGGAAAATTTTACTTCCTGTAAAGCTGGTTTTTGGTGCGTAGACAAAGATTAGAGATTGCCCAAATAGTAATCTCCAACACAAATCTAAAATATTAAACTGAAAAAATGAAATCCCACATTGTCCACCTTAATATGACAAGACCAATTTTAGCAAGGACTTTTGTTCTAATTTTAATTTTAAAACCTTTATAATGGGGTAATCTACTGAACAAAAATATCACCATGGCCACACCGAGAAACTGTATACTGCTACCTAGAGACCATCATCATGTCAAAACGTACCGATAAAATAAAGCGAACCAAGATAGTTTTCACAGGAAATTTTCAAAAGAGTGAGCAATCGTTTTTTGCAATGCATCTCTGATTAAACAGAGATTAAGAACTTTTTTTTCTTTTTGTATACAGACCTAAATGTTCGATGATATATAAATAAAGTATTTTCATTCTCTCAAATTTCAAACAATTTATAACTTTTGTAAATGACTACAAGTTAATTTTATCCTCAATAAATTATTGCCATGATTTGAATATCATTCCTCTCTAGTTCTGTTTATATAAAATAAAAAAAAACACTTTAAGGAAAACTCTAGCTACCAAGGATAGATTATGCCTCATTTACCAAGGACCTTTGGTTCACGACACTTTGCGTCGAAGATATAATTATCGCCGCAATCTTTATTTTGATATGAAACAATTTCTTGTTTAAAACAATGAATAAAGAAATGATGACTAAAGCATACAATTTATACAATGATGAAGGAAGCTGTTTTTCTTTGTTATTATTTTTTCTATAAAGCCCACTCAAGGGAGCAGGGAAAATAAGTGGCCTTTATACACAGGTGGTCGTTATACAGAGACTATATTACTAGGAACCAAAGTAATGGTCTATTTAGACAGTCATATAACGTTTTATAAAATTCTAGTGAAAAAAATAAACATGACTTATGTATGTCTTTCATTTTTTTCTTACAAACCATGAGAGTTTACCATTAAGTATCATACAATATGGTTATGCTTGGACTTAAATCACAAAAACAAAATGGGGAGGTGCACTGATCCCGAAATTCAATATTGAATTTCCCTTTCTTTCCGTTTGAGACCAGGCTGTCTCACTACAACTAAGTTGCCCAAAACTCGTAACTTCTATGTTATTAACTTCAGTTGCAAAGAATTATTCGCGTGTTAAAACTCTACACGACAACTGATTATTGAATCTCAAAATGATAGAAATTTATTAATAAGTCTTGTATTTTTAAACCTAAAATTATGTTTTTAAAAGTAGTGGGAATTGCAATTTCACGCAGGAAAGTGAGGTTCATATCTATTAGAATTACGTACTAGCTGTTCGTGACAAATTTAACTATTTGACTGTGTTATTGTTTCCGGGTTATTAACAGGAAACGAGTTTTAAAGTTCCTGGTAATAGCGATGTATGCACATGTAGGCATATGTGTTAACTGATCAGTGTGTGTAGTGAACTATTATTTCTCGTCCTGGATGGATGTATGTACGATGTAATAGCGCTTGAGAGAGGTATGAAGTCATAGATACTTTCCTACACTTCAATTCCAAAAAGTTATATATTGCCAACATCATAGTATTGTACGACACTTGGAAATCCAATAATAAGTTGGTAAGTTGCGGCTCGTTTTACAATTACGTACTAGTTGTGTGTTACTTTGTTGTTTGATAGCCGGTGCCATATCGAAGTTATTTATCTTTATTCATACAAATATGATCAAAAATGTGATACACATCTTTTCAGGTATAAATTTATTTTCTTATAGTATTTTAAATTAAAATTAAAATTAATTATCCGTATACTTAACATATATTTTTAGTATATATAAATTTACCTGTACATTCGTCAATAAAAAAAAGTATAGAAAGGTAGATGTAGATAAATTAGGACTTGAGCAAGTCTAGATCTACTACCATTGAACGTGTGTCTATAAATAGAATATTCCTCGATAAAGAGACAACAGAGTTTCCCCAGAGACGTATAAAACATCCCTGGTTTCCCTTATTTTTTAAATTGAGTCAGTTGAAATATATAGTTTGTATTAACTTGACTTAGTTACATTAATTAGACTAACCACTGATAGACTTACCTAAGATCCTGCCACACAGAGAGGTTATTGTCGAATGAGTGAAGAAATTGCGAGACTCCATGACTCATACTTGATTCATCCTTGGGTGTTCTCACATGAACAATTGTCATACTCGCTTTTGTAATAACATCAAGTGATGTTTTTTTTTCTGAAAGAATATCATATTGTTCGGGATGATGTACCTAATTTTTGTTCAATATCGTAGAGACTTAGTATGAATCATAAACACATCCCACATTCTTGATTTTATCAGCGAGTGAACCGCACTTTAACATGGCAAAATATAGAGCTCGTCATGACAGCCCTTATATACCATTTGGTTACATGTGGATTTCTTTTTCTGATGCAGGAAGGAATCACTTCAAAATACCCAGAACTATTACATATTGAATACACATTGCTGGAAATCCCACAGCTACTGCATGTACATCAGGTAATTCTGTGAAACATCTCCGGTTATTTTCATGTTTTCCTGTATGTAAGCAGCTAAGTAATATATTAAAAACATCCCTACCAACCCTCTCTCCACTCCCCCTTTCATCCCCTTTCCAAAGTTCCGGTGATCCGATCGTTTATCAGAAACATAAGGTAAGTCATCTGTGCGTGGAATTGTGTGTGTACACTGATCTGTTTGTTAATCAATTGATGCTATATATAAATGGCCGACAAAGATGCTCAACAATTACAAAAACGTCAAAAAAAGTGTATTTTTTTCAAATATAATAATAACATGTATATTGATAGATAAGTATTTTTATCCAAGCCGTAGCAGTTTCAGATTCAGAAAACTGTGACGTCATGTAAAGAAAACACTTCGAGTAAAGCCTTATTATTCTGATAAGGTAACGCCCTTATCGTCTATAGAAAACGGGGAATATATATTGAGTCAAGTTTCTTACTGGCGCCATAATAAAAAAGAATCGGATCTATAAATACATTTATGATGCTATATTACATGATATTAGGCACGGAGCAAACACTTGTTATACTATACAAGTTATGTCGTTAAGAAGGATTTGTTGTATTGTTATATAAAAAGGTATGTATTATATTGAACCAAGTAACAAGTATGTAAATAAATACACTTGACAGCTCTATCAGGTCATCAGCCTCGCTTAACTTATTCAAAAAGTCTTTAATACCTAACGATCTTCCTTTGTCTCCTTCTTACTTTGGTATTGGTAACCGTAAACTAAACATAATTCACACTAAGTTTAGACATAATTGCAGTTCCCTTAATTACGACTTATTTCGGATGAACCTTGTGGATACCCATAGTTGTGTATGTGGAAATATGTGTGAAAATGCCTATCACTTTTTCTTTGAATGCCAGCGTTATAATATTCACAGAAATGTCCTTTTCCAACTTTTAAATGATATGAATTTACAAGTTCACTGTGACTTAGATCTGCTCCTTAATGGAAATTATCAACTGTCCCCTGAAACAAACTCTGAAATTATTTTACGAGTCCAACATTTTATAAAAATTAGCAACACACACACACACACACAACAGATCACTGCTATTTATACACATACCCTTAACACTTTTAACGTCATGATATGTCACGAGAGCCTATTTATAAAGCATTTATATATAAGAAAAATAATGTCATTCTCACTGACATCATTATAAGTTTTGCTAAAAGGATTTTTCTTAATTTGATTTGTTTAAATTCTGGATGATTTTCCCGTGAAGTCTTGTTGACAAGTTGGAAACAATAATCAATGGCGTTCAATGCCTGTATTTAAATTCAAATTAATTAATGTTATATACGGAATTGAACTTTACAATTTTCCTGAAATTGACTTGGTTGTATTAACGCTGATATGAATATTTCATTGTTATACAAAAAGAAATAATTTTACTAAAAAAAGTCGGATTAATGAATTTTAACAGTGAATATCATTTTGTTATCAATTTAGTTGAAATGTGATAGCGCGTTTAAAACATATTTTGATTGATTTAAAATTTTAAAAATCGTTTAAAAACAACTAAATTCGTTAAATGTTTATTATACAAACAGATAAGGGCGTGATACTCATTTTTCTTCGTAGCTTTACATCAACCAATGAAAAGATCGCTTATATATGAAAATAATTTGCCAAAGAAGGGAAGTCCCTTTACTAAATTTAGAAACAAAGTGTTGTGAAAAATAACACGATCAAGTTATAGCCACTTAAGACTTATCATTGTATGGAAAGATTTGTATGAGGAACACGATATACAGGTACATGTGTATGGCTGCATATCATGGATCGTGTAATGTTATTGTATGCACGTTGAGTGAATTTTGGACATAAATCAAATTGCACAGGGGGAGGAGGGGGTTAATTAATTAAGATTTTCAAATAATTGATATGAGAAAAGATTAAAGACGTCGAGGGAAAAGGCAATCTTCTTTTACCGCCATAACAGAAACTGGTATCGAGGTGCTTAACCTGTAACTTACACTTATCAAATTATGCAATATTACATTAAATCTTTATATGTCATAACAGTTTTATTTCTTTCGTATAATTTCAAACGCAACAAGTAGAAGATGTTTTCAAGATTGTTTTGGTGATTAAGACTATCTTGCTAAATATGTCGGATTTAAGTATACTTATTTGTAAATGAGCTACATGTATATAAACGGACAGGTAAGTGAATATGTTGATCTATAATCTTTTTTAAAAGCTTTGTATCTTTCGCTTGTATTGACACCCCACCTCCACCCCACCCCCTTTTTTCAGATTTTTAGTATTCTACAAACGAACCAAAATAATTAAAGTATTATACTTCTAAATGGTTAAAATTGTTATATTAACTTATAACTGATATTTCATTCATAATTATTGCGAGTCATAAATTGACATGAAAACTGATCTATTCTGCTTTTAAAATCCGGTAGAAGAGCCCTTAAAATGATGTCATTATCGAAGGGGATCTCCCTTTCTTCTTACTGTTCTAGAAACATCTTGTCGCAAGGAGAAGAGAGATACAGGAAGTTCATAACCAAATACTTCCACGCCCTGGTGCTTTGATATGGTATACTCACAAAAACTTTCCTCTTAATGTGTGCTGTGTTTACAGATAATGTATTTCTAGTTGTTTTGCAGATGTGGGAGTTATTAGTAGCAACAATCTGATACCTTCTTAACACATGTATTAGTAGTACGTTCATTCACCGTATGGTTCTCTAAATTGTAAACTTCACAAGTATATATATACACCGACCTGTTTAAAAACCTTTACTGTGGGATTCATAAAGCCTACACTTATTATAGTCCAAATGGAAATCACCTTTACCATATTTAGAAAATTTAATCTATTTTTATACACATTGATATCAATGTGTTTACCTTAGTTGTTTAAAAGCTTTGTATCGTGTAACCTGACCTTATAATCCTCATTTTTCCATGCTTTATTTTACATTTGTTGCTTTTTTAAGTTGTTGAAGTAATCCGGAAGAAAATCGTGCTTGGCGTTGTTAGGAAAATCAACGGGAGATTATCAGAAAAAGAGGATTGGCCTGTGATATCTATCAAGTATTAGAGGAAGAAAAAGAAGAAGAAAAAGATCAAATATCTAACATCACTTTCCAGAACGTGATTTACATGGAAATAAACAAAATATTTCATGCCCTGAATGATGACTTTATGCAACATTTGAATTGGAAATTGTATAAATTATTGATGATTGAATATTTATGTTTCCATATCCCAAGTGATTAACACTAGTTTCAATGACAAAACAAGAGCTAAAACAGAAAACTTGGATTGCATTAAGAAGGGTATAGCAAAATGTAATCAGAATGCAGCAAAATGTTTTTGATGAATTCACCTGCTGGTTTAATCATATAATAGAGTAATTGTGTCATACAAACTCAGGGCTTTACCACTGGCGTTAAACTCACAAGATCGTACGATTTCCTTGTGTTTTAATTCCGAAGTCCTGTACCACAAAGCAACGTAATGCCTTTGCCAGTTCAACCACGTCGGTTACGAACAGAGAATGTCCAAGGCACAACAGTACACTTTAGAGAAGTAGACTATCAGACGGAGGAAGGTGCATATGAGGATGAGCGCTTGGACGAAGTTTTAGAGACGGGAGTGGACAGAGGAGAAGAAATTGGAACAGTCGGTTGTGGACAGTTGGCTGTGATACAAAGTGTCTCGGGATACTATGATGAAGAGGTCAGTATTTTGATAATAATCAAAATTGATCTTTTAATTGCATGATATTTGGTGAAATGACAATTTAGCAATTTCAGATAGTGAAAAGGACACCCATACGGATAAAAGTATACTGTGCATTTCAAGTGATATTTAGCGGTAAAGCGTGAGGAAAGATGAAAAAGATAGCTAATGTAGGAATTAAGAAATGATGAAAAGGACAAGGTGTACTTTCCCCATAATTCGTCATATTTCTTTAAAACTAATACCAAATTAGAGCATGAAAGGGGTATCATCGGTGGGTTATGACTTTAAAGATAATTAATTCCTTGCAAAGTTACAATTTTGGCCACATTTTTATAAACTGAATATTATCATTTATTCGTTAGTAGATTGTAAACATTATAAGATTTATTTTATTATAATATGTTATATTACTTTAAGCAACTCGTCGACATACACAGTCAGGAAAATTCAGAAGGCGGAAGTGGATTGTTTGGAAATAATCAGGTTGTAATTATAGAATTACAGAGAAGAGGACACGATATCACTCTTATTCAAAGAGTCATGGACGGGATTTTGTCAGGTAGACCACCATACAGTCACTCCATCAACCAATCAACTTAAATACCAAATGAGTTCGTGTTTAGCATTTGGTTTCTTAAGCGAGGAGCAATTGAATTTTATTCGTTTCCATTTGCCATGAACAATTGAATTTCATGCATTGCATAAAAACATCTGTCACATTTGTAATGCATCTTGAAAAAGACTTTTCCCTTCAGATGTCATATGTCTTCTGGCTTAAAACCTATTGTACGTATGATTTCAGAAAGACCCAATTTAAGATTGACTCCCGAGTATGTGGAGCGTGAGATACAAAGGTTACGTGGTGGTATCCATGATCAAGATGAATCCAGAAATATTGTGAAGACTGGGACTGTCTCAAAAGAACAAGGTGAAATTATATAAAATAAACATATTCTGTAATAATATGGAGAAGCATTTTTTTTTAATCTATAATATTTTTGTTTTAAATGATATTATGTTTTTTATTATAAGAAAAACTATTTTGAATATTAATCGCGTCAAAATGTCATACCACACATGTTTATTTCCTATTTCGACACATTCTGTTTGTTTTCATTTGCATCACCTCATAAAAATGACCAGGCACAATATGGAATGGAATTTTCTGTCCGCCGTAATCTTTTCTTTTTCTCGGAAATATCCGCCCACAGTTTTCAAACGATCTCTTTTAAACTTAGCATACTCATTAACCATTATATGAAAGTGTATTCACCTGAGTAGTAGTTCGAAGATCTCCTCCCTGATATTTCAACTTTTCAAACTTCGTAATCTTAATCAACTTGACCTGAAGTTGATTCACTTTACAATAATGTTATTCAACTGAATTTTATAGAGTTACTGCCCTTTTTTGATTAATTTGTTTTTCTCTCAGCAAGATAATCATGTCTTGTCTAAGTTTTAACCAATTTCTCTTAAACTTGGTAGATTTTATAACCATGGTAGGAACGGCATTTTAATTTGACAATTGTTAGAGAAAAACAATTGTCATGAATTTTGTTAACCTTTTGTCTTGTGGCATATTGTCTCATTTTTTTCATGCATTTTGGTTATGACTTACACAGTACAATTTTAATGTCCCTTATTAGAATTTTGTTGCAACCAAGGGCAAAGAGTTTCAAGAACACATTTTTTTTATTTTACAGATATGAAGGAATTGCGTTTGGAGAATCAAAATCTGAAGGAAAGACTCACTTGTAAAATCTGCAAGGAAAATGAAAGTTGTAAAGCATATATTCCATGTGGCCATCTAATCAGCTGTAGTGGCTGTTTCAAAAACAATAGAGGTACATGTGCAATCTGTAAACGACACATCGACCGGGTCGTAAACGTGGTAGACGATGTATAACAGAGGAGACTATAGACCTCAACAAAACATGGAGAAGCGCATTGCACGTATGGAGAATCATAAACAAGGATTTAGAATGTGTCGTCTGGTGGTGACTTGAGAGCATTTCTTTTGTTGGTGTTTTCGGACAACGGTTGATAACATCAGTAATTGTCAACCAATCAAGGCTATTCTAAACTGTTACGTGACTATGGGTGAGCATTTAGAATAACGATATGGCAGGAGGAACAATGATATATTGATGTGTGGTTATAAGACGTTATTTTCGAATCGTATCATGACTATCAAATGATAGTTTCGTATCGGACTATGAAGATGTGTTCATAAGGCGATAATTTTGTATCGTACTTACATTATGATGTCAAAAGTTCTTTAAATTTTCATCTTGGACATGTAAAGCTGGATAACGAACAGTATGTTGTAGTAACGATGTTATACCAGTTTTCAGGAATCCTTTGTAGAGCTTTCCTGCAACAGAATGGCGGAGAAACAATGCACTCTAAAGCCAAATGTCTCGGTCTTACAACTAAATAAACGAAATGATACAGAGTGTGTCTGAATATATATGAACGGATATGTCTATTTGCGCATGTGATAATATCGCGGATAGGATGGGAACTAATGTTAAACTAGGGAGTTGTTGGTCACCACAACAAAAGTAAATAACAATATAATAGCTGTTGGAGGAACGCCTTATATCCGTATACCTAGCAGTCTAGGGGAGATAACTATGTGAAAAATACCGAATTTATTTTGTTAATCTGAGACTGATAAATGAAAAGCATTTTGTGATATTTGATATGTTACGGTATTTTCACTTGTGTTATTGTGTTACTGTAGGTTTCCCTGATATTAAGAACAAAAATAATGTCCTAACATTTTCAAGACTTCTTGAGGATGTTTTTTTTATAATTAAAAAGGAGGGGGTCACTGTGCTTTAATGTTTGTAATTATCTCCCAAGTAATCAAGCTGTAATATTTGATTTGTTATTTTTCTTTTTTTAAAGTCCTTAAATCGCAGAAAGAGGACCTCCAAGTTGGAATTCACATATACTGGACAAAATAAGTTAAGGATCATAAATTGTGACCATAATATCTTTAAAAATTCAAATCATGTATTGCCGGTAATTGCACTCGTAGTTTCTCCAATATGTACCTAAAGTCATGTCAAAGGTGAAAGCACGTGCATCTGAAGGTCTTGCCGTTCCGCTCTAGTTAACTATGGTGGTGTGAAAAACTGACTGGTCTATTACTACAGAGGAATCTTGCAGGTTTTGATTCTGTTACTTCTAAGCTAAAAAAAGTTGAATTTGGAAACATTTAATCAATTTGTAACGAAAACTTGAAAAACTAATCATGCGAAGACATTTAAATGATATGGAAGCCGCGCGAGCTATAGGGCTCCTTCAAGCTGGTCAAACTCAACGAAATGTGGCGGCACAGCTTCATGTTTCTCAGAGCGTGATTAGTAGGCTATGGAATCGCTATCAACAGACAAATAACGTCCGTCAACGCCCCAGATCTGGACGACCACGCTGTACGACAGCCCGACAGGACAGATTCATTTGCATCACGGCACGACGTCAGCGGTTTTTGAGTGCTCCTGTCTTGAATCTTCAGTTTCAGCGTGCTACAAATCTAAGGATTTCATCCCAGACAATCAGAAACAGACTCCATGCCTCTAATTTACGAGCTAGAAGACCAGCAGTCCGACCAATTTTATCCAGAGGTCATCGACAATCCAGACATCAATGGGCCATTCATCATTTGAATTGGCAATTACGTCATTGGAGAAATGTTATGTTCACAGATGAGTCTAGGTTTTGTGTTGACTTCCATGACGGTAGGAGGAGGGTATGGAGAACCCTAGGAGAGCGCTATGCAGACTGCTGTGTTGTCCAGCATGATCGCTTTGGTGGTGGGTCAGTGATGGTTTGGGCAGGGATCAGTGTTGACTTCCATACAGACCTCTACATCATAGACAATGGATCTTTAACAGCTGTTCGATACAGGGACGAGATTCTACACCCTATAGTAAGGCCCATTGCAGGAGTTGTTGGCCATGATTTTATTCTGATGGATGATAATGCTCGTCCTCACCGTGCTCGTGTGGTCAACGACTATCTTCAACGTGAAGCAATCGTTCGCATGGACTGGCCAAGTCGTTCTCCTGATCTGAACCCTATCGAGCATGCTTGGGACACCTTGCAACGCCGGGTTTCAGCTCGACCTAATCCGCCACAGAACCGCCAACAGCTTATGATTGCTCTGCAAGAGGAATGGCAGCGCATCCCACAGATCAGCCACCGACGACTAATAAGGAGCATGTGCAGACGTTGCAGGGCAGTTATTGATGTCAACGGAGGTCATACTGCCTATTAAACTGCCAATTGCAGTTTAATGAGTTTTTCTTGTCTACATGATTAACTTGCTCTACTTCCTCTTACACTTTGATTTCAAGGGTGCTGTTACTCAGGGTTATCTGCTCTTGGTAGCAATTACCACAAATGAATTTGTTTTGTGTAATTAAAGACTAAAATGAATGTTCTGTCATTAAAATTTAAAATATAATCATATTATTATTTGTATGTAAAACTGCACTGTTTCAAGTTTATGATCCTTAACTTATTTTGTTCAGTATATGTTAATATATTGAGAATTTTGCCCACAATCCAGCTTAAAGTGAACTTGATGTTATTTATAATATTTTGGGTGACAATCCAGGAAATGTGATTTAAAAATTCCGAAAGGTCTCTATGGACTTGATTCGACATATTCTGTACTGAGTTTTCTCTTGTTGGCAGCCTCTTGCCTGTCGTCATCTAAAATACAGATGCGCGTTCGCGTTAAATCGTCCTAAATAAAAAAAAACATTACAAAGCACATGGTCAGAAAGAAATATGAATAAAAATTTTATTTACGTTCTCACATGAGCACAGGTTTGAGCATGAGCATGCCTTTGGTTTAATAAATAATGAAATAATCTGGATTGAAAAGATATTGTTCAAAGAGATAACTGTGATAACCAGTGGTAACTGCTAATGTTCAATAATGAATTAAACAGAATTGGGATCATTCTTTACCATTTCCGAATTCAGATTCAGATTAATTTCTTTTGAATGTTACTTTTGCCTTCAGAGCTCCTGTTTTTTCAATGACAGCAGTGTTTTACTAACAACTGTTTAAATATTACTAACCTTTGAACAGCTGGGTCCTGGTGGTTAGATCTAAGACCATTATCTATCGTAACTGCAGTCTCCTGTAGATTATCCCATACACACTGAAAAATAATGCCGTGTTATGAATTTTATGTTACAAAAGTTAATCTAAATCTCCTTTAGTTATTAACGATGATCTAAACATATATCCCATTAACAAAACCGAATCTTTTAAAGCTATTTCATGACATTATCAGTATTCCAAATTAATGCTTATGATTTACCTTTAAAAACAAGAATTAAATTCATCTGGCCTTATTCTCCTTGAACTTTTTTCAGAATTTTCCGTCTTTCTTTTGTTGATATTTTACTCTAGTTTTATGGTATATGAGTTTGGAATATGATTCTGATGACATGTTGATATTTTCTTCTTAATGTCTGTTCTAAAACGAGAAAAGAACAAAATCATATAAAGCTGGGGCAAATATGTACAAAAGAGAGATTTACACGGAGAACCATGAAAAAATACAAGGACAATAAGACCAGGCGTTCAGGAAGACTACACGTCTTCTGTTTCACCGACGGATACCAGTCATGTAAGTCTTGGTCAATCCAAATTGATAATGTCACGTTCTCAAAGAAAAACAAAGTATACTGTAAAAGAACCAATCGGCAAACTAACGAGAATCAAACACGTCCTGCTCCTTATAACATAAATAAATAGAACCTTTCTCAATGAGATCACTATTTATGACCGTAATATTTCCCCACATTTTTCGTCAGCCTGCATCTCTCAAAAACCTGCAATATTAGTTTGTCTCTCAGTTGTCAATCTCTTGCACGGTAATCATGATATTGGAATTAGGCCCTTGAACATCGAAGTAAATGCGACATGTAAACACTTTGGGCTGGGAATGCAGGAATATTGTTATCCACAAATGGAAAATGCATAATCGAGAAATTGAAATCACCCTGTTTATCACACCGCTTGGTAGAAAGCTGTCCATGTTGGTTTCGTTGAAGGAAAAGATCGAGATAAGCAGCCGATGTAGAAGGATTTCGAAGAATCTGTCGTGTATACGATGGACGTGGTCTAGCAAATTTCTTGTTATCTAAGGACAAGACGACATCATCTGAAAGTGCAAAAGTGAAATGAAGGACTTAGGTTCTGTGTCTGTTTTGTTAGGCTCTTCAATACATTCAGGCTCGCATAAAAAAAACAACGGTAAGTCAGCAAACAATTATTTCCCAAAGACATGCCAGTGGTTAGATACAGTGGAGCCAAGGAATGACTTTAAACTGTATAATATAGCTTTATTTCCGTTCTTAGCTTCGTCAGTGATGCTATGGGCCTATTTTTTGATGAGTAGAAGGCGACAGAGGGAAATTTGATAGAAAGAAAATCAAAATCTATATGAAGAGGTGTACAAGCCCCACACCTCTATACATTTCGTAATTTTCATACATCTAATAATTTTGAAACAACGTAATATGATGAATTCTTACAAAGCACGCTACACAGTCCCGAATAGAATACAGATATACATCCACAATGCATTTTATTGTGTTTTTCATGATCATGTTTATGAATTTTGTAACATTAAAAAGCCTCTATCAAACACAAGACTGAAAGAAGTAAATATTGTGTACTTTTGTAACCCTAAAAATCTTATTCGCAATTGTGTGGCTGGATCGATTGCACAAAAGACCAAAAATATAGGCCATTCTGTGTTATACTTAATGAAGTATATTTCTCAAAATGGGAATATGACAGCTCTGTTAGTGGAAGAAATGATATACCAACAAATATATGAAGTGTATAGATTTAATTTGGGCTTAACCCTTCTAATCCACCAGAAAGTATTGTCTGTTGTGATAGGAGTGAGCATTTTGACAACTGCACTGACTGGATGAGGTTTCTTTCTCCATTTACCTCAGCATTTTGAGAAGTTATTAGAGTAAATACACAATCACAACAACTTCTTCTAAATACACCACTGAACGCAGCAAAAGCTACCCGTTTTGTTAAAAGTATATTTTATGAACATCATGCGGCTGTCTGAAACACTTGGACATTCCACGAATGACGAAAGAGTTTATGTTGCATTTTCAACCATAACCATAACAGTCCACATATGTCAGAATATCGGCCTCCTTTTCATAAATATAAACAGAATGTGACGAATATAAATGTCTATATATACCATGGAAAAACCAAGCCTCATCACACACCGTGTCCTTCCGCACAGAAAAACTGTGTCAAAGTAATAATCTTCCACTAGAATACATATTGTACAACAATTCTATGTGAAAGTGTATGTGCATGTGTGTTTTAGAAAATATCGTATCAACTGATCTAAAATGACCTGATCCTGATGAACTTAATTGCATTTGTCGTAAAACCGGAAGTATAACTGTGTCTGAACTACTTTTTCACAACTTGGACTAATCCTGTCAGAGCTGGAAGGACTTTCTTGTTATTTTTCCGTTGTAGCGGTAAGTACAGAATTTCTAAACTCTGAACAGCGATATTAACTAGACTCCGATGTCACCTTGAAATACACAATATTTCAGGAGAATGAAGATGTTTCCAAACGATGTGAGAAAATAACTTTAAGATCGGTATTTTCGTTTTAGTAAACGTTTCTATTCATGACATTATATATTAACGCATATGATCTTTTCAATTTAACATTTTGAGAAAGTATATTTCATGTATTTACATTTTGTTGTCTCATTTGAAAGAAATATAATCATATTTCCATTATACATGTATATATACATTTAGACTATTTTTAACTACACGTGATACGACTGCCATAATTCACATTCTGGTCATGTGATTTTGTTTATTTGCTTTTTTAATGCGATGTTATTCAATGACCTACCCCCTTGTCCATGCAACAGGAAACTCACAAATATGCCGACATGGCATATGATACTACATTATGTACTAGATGTCTATTTATTTATAATCTTATCTCTACCACTTCTAAACGATTAAATATTTGGGCTTGGTTACATGTGTGTAATCGACAATTCCAAACTAACAATGAATAACTGCTCGTCAGGTATAATGACACGAAGAAATCATTTTGGTTTCGCACATGCAAATGTAACTACCTCCCTCCCTCCCACCAACATACCAATTATAACCCACCAACATACCCACTCAACTAAGATTGTTTCTGGGGCTTTTTAGCTATGATAAGGACCTAAAGGGAAACATCAATAGCAATTGAGAAAAAAAATCAAGAACGATAAAAAGATATCAAGAAGCAAATAATGAGCTGCATTAACCCTAAAATAGAGTTTATTTTAGAAATTGTAATATTTTAAAAAGTTAACCAAATACATATGTATATTCTAAATTATCTGTTACAATATGAGAAATTATTACAACTTTTAATGATCTTCAAATTGCAGAAATTTGAGAGCTGTCCTGAAATGGATAGAGGGTTACAAATGTGGCAACTTCCTCCAAAGATTACTAATGGAACAATGTCTGTGTGCTGCAAATTTATATATATATTCACTTAGGAAATAACATATACAAACATCACAGTTCACCAGAATATCATAATCCAATTTTTTTTATTTGTTTTTTTTATTAAATTTACTTTTATTTGACTTTTTCCATCATGCCTTTATCACTATATCCGAGATCAAATATATCAGTAGAATCTGATGCCACAAATAACGGTGAAAATATTGAAGAAAGTAGGACAGAAAATCTTGGCAAAGGTTTGGCAGAGGCTTCTCACAAGCATCCAAACAGCACGGAAAGGACAAAAAGTGAACACAAATTCCAAGATTACACGGTATGTTTTGTTCATGTAGTTGACTTCCTTTCACTGATATAGAATTGTGTTTTGTTGTCTTTCTTTTTTAGATGTTTACATTATTTCAAAACATGACAGTGACAATACATGTATCCATTCAATTCATTTTTTAACATCTCCTTCGCCATCATCATCATTATCATCATCATCATCATCATCATCATCATCATCATCATCATCATCATCATTACCACCAACACTATCATCGTCGTCGTTGTCCGACCCCATCCCGACCAAGACATAACTTTCTCATTTCGATTATGATAAAGACAAAAAATTCCCTTTGATATCAGGCTTACACAAATATTTTCTCTAGGGCTAGTTCAAAAAGACAGAAAGAGAAAACAACTGGTGTTATCAATGAATGCATTGAACATTAAAATATTCACAAATTTTAGCAAAAATGATGCGATTTCTTAAAATATTTTTAAACCAAACATTTAAATCAAACAGTATATGTATATACATATATATATATACACATAATTCTAGATATCTTCAAACTTTACTACATTTTCGGATTCCTTTTTCATTTAAAAATATTTTCTCTTTATATTTAGAATCACAACTCTTCTAAAAATGGCGGGGAGTCAATTTTGAATTTAGATGGAGAATATTGAATAATGTATACATTCTATTATTTAAATGGTAAACTGTCACCCTTTTATGACACATACTTATATATTCATTCATATTTTTCAGGGTCAGGATTTTCCTCGCTATGTGAATTTTGATAATGACCAAGATGCAAAAGGTGTAAACACAGTTGATGAACAGAGTTGTTTTGCAGGTACTTTACTGAGTATAAAGTATGCTTAGTTCTAAATTTAAATATATCTCATTGTCATATTAGAATGTCAAACTTATAAGTGGCCATTCCCTACATAGATATACACAATTATGAAATAACAATAGTCACATGATAAAACATAACAATGTGAAATATGACGAGATTAAACAACCAATCTATCATGTTTAGTTCTACTTATAGTTTACGAGAGAGAGAGAGAGGGTGAGGGTGAGGGAGAGACGCTGGGTTATTTCAAAAACGGCATAGAATTCGAGAAATCGATAAGAATTAGTTTTTTTTCTATAATTCTATAATTAATATGTTTGTATACATTTACTGTATCTTAAATAATTATAACACGCTGTATCTGCTACGCTGTGAACAGTTTATCTTCGATAGTAATATTGAAACATCTTTGTCCACAGATGAAATTAAAAAGACAGGCAGATCGCAGACGAAAGCCTTTGGAGGACACGATCCAAACAGCGTCGTTAGAGTAGGGGCGGTAAAAAGCATAACGCTCCAGGGTAAATATAATGAATTAATCATTAGGTCTTCTGACTAGAATACCGTTAATCTGGTTGTTAACAAGGGTCGAAATTTTCACACTTTTCATTTAATACACATTAAATTTTAACCAATCAAACTTTCACAATCTGGGTGTAAAAGGACATGTAATACATATTTGTGTCATTATTATTTTACGGGTTAAATTTTTGCGATCACTTTAATGTACCGCGAAACAGCGAAAACATCATCACCGCGAAAATAACCAGTTTTACGGTAGGTGTAAATGTCTTTTAGGAAAGATGCATACTGTATGATATCTTATCTCGAAAAACGTATTGATTAAAGGATTCTTTATTTCTGAAAATAATATAACAATTTGTTATCATTTTATTAAATTTGGATATCAAGATCCTTTTCTTCTTTATAATTTTCAAACTTAATTTTGGATTTTTGAAATTTTGATATAGTTCTCAAATTGGTTTTTATATTGGAACAGGAATGGAGCATATGAAGAAGGAAAATCGGGAACTGAGGGACAGAGAGATGTGTAAAATATGTCAAGCTAATAAGGTTGTCATCGCGTTCGTTCCTTGTGGCCATCTTGTTTGTTGTGAGAGATGTGCTGACAGAATCTCGGAGTGTGTGAGCTGCAAGAGTGTCATCAACAAGCGTGTTCCTGTTAGAAATGAATAGACAGATGCCTGGTGTAGGGTAATCCTAGGAAAGCTACTTGTTAGGATCGTATGAAAAACCATTTGTTGGAGGAAAATAAAATATCGTCCTTATAGATGATACTATTCGAAACTGCAAAAATATTCTGGAAAAATGATAATAAAAATACATCAAAACAATACAGGAAAAAAAGAAATGAAAAACAAAAAAAAAATAAAGATAAAAAAAAATAATACAACAACAAAAGGGAAGAAAAAAAACAAGAAATGAAGTCAATAAATGATAGATAAGATATATCATA